>NC_090656.1:100375379-100670379 GCF_040937935.1 Hyperolius riggenbachi | reverse complement strand
TTAACAGACCTCTGTACAGTCTGCCAGCAGTGTGCATCTTCTGTAAACTTGTGTTGTATCTGGAATCCTGACCTTGTATTCTTTTTAACACTGCCTTAGAGATTATGATTTGCTTTGAACTGTCAGTTAACTGATGAACTTTGGTCTGTCCCTGGATTCTGATTGTGTGCAGCTAGCCCTTATTATTGGAATTGCCTTTGGAGTTGCCACTGATCTTTGACTTTCTGTTTCACCTGGATTTACCTAGCTGAGTTAAAGTTGCTTCCAGCAACCTCCTTGCCAATTCACCGTTGCATCCTGCCTTGATTTTGGATTGTTCATGGACACGCCTTGATTTCTGATTGTGTCCTACTTGCTCTTAATCTCGTTAGTAGACCTGTGGTTTCTCCTAGCAACCTCTCCTGTCCATTTATTGCAACAGGCCACAATCTTGGCAATCTGCAGGGCCGGGCCGAGGCATAGGCTGGAGAGGCTCCATCCTCAGGGCGCAGTGTAAGAGGGGGCGCAGAATTCATTAAGCTGTCATTCCTAATTGTGTTTGAAGCAGAAAGAAATAAGAAAAGGGGATACATGGCAGTGACTGCAAGCCAGATAACTACATATTAAGGTGTTGGGGGAGGTTGTGGGCCCTGTGGCGCCTCTTAGTCCAATAGCAATCAGTGTGTGGTGGCTGGGGTGGCAAGGATGGAGGGGCGCACTTTGGTGTCTCAGCCCTGGGTGCTGGAGGACCTTGTCCCGGCTCTGGCAATCTGCATGTTTAGGAGTTAGCATAGCTCTGAACTCTAGCCAGCATAGTTAAAACAAGAAGTGATGTGAAGCCCTTACAGAGACCTCCGGCGGTGAATGGAGGTATTTATAGCTGCCACTGCCACTAATAGATGCAGGAGGGGAGCACCGAGGGCCGAGCCTGAGGTGAGGGTAGGGGGGGACTGTCCCCCCTCTCCGCCGATGTGCAATGCTCTCCCCTCATGCTGCAACCCCTCCTGCCCCCCCCCCCCCAAAACGGCCTTGAGCGGGCCCCAGGGCTCAAATTCTTGCATGGGGTCCCGTTGACTTCTAGTTAAGCCCCTGCCTCAATTTGTTTAGAACAGGGATATATACCTCTTACACTGCCCCATATCCGCCCCACCCCTATGGACTACCGTATACATCCCTCATACTGTCCCCTCATACTGTCCCACCTATACCCTCCCCAGTGTCCCCACCCCTATGGACTATATACCCCTTATACTGTCCCCAATATCCAACCCATGTCTATAATGCCACAACCACTCCCTTCCATGTTAACGCTACTCTTTTTCGTTTTGGCCAAATATGTGGTCCTGCCAATAAAGCATTTTTTCGATTGAATTGAATGTCAAACTCCAGTCCTCAAGGCCTGAAGTCCTTGCACATTTTTGGCACAGCTTAGATTAAATGATGGGACTGAATAAGGAAAGACAATCATCAATTAGAATACATTTCTCCATTTCTCATTCTATCTTAAATACTGGCAAGGCTATGGCCCCAGAGGACTGGAGTTCAACAACTGCATTACATTGTAAGATCATACAGACTCTTTCCTGATGCTATATTGTTGTAAATATGTTTGCAGTTTCTACGATGTGCCTCCAATGCTATGCAATGTTCTATATGACTATGTGCTTTTGGTTCTATTCATCAGGTTGATTCATCACTTTGATTGGCCCGGTAGGCTGCATGTCACTTGACAGGCATCCTATTGGCAGGGCCGGTTTAAGCAACAATGGGGCCCCAGGGCAAAATAAACCTGCCCCCCCCCCCCCAACAGATACACCGGAACAAAAATCGGCATTAAGGGACCTTTTTTGCAGCTGGTATAGTCAGGGTGTGAAGCCCCAATCTGTCGGAGCTCCACATTCTACCCCAGCCTGCATGGGGGACAATGGGTTAAAAAGTTTCAGGAGGGGGGACCCCACATAATTAAAAAAAAAATTTCCCACACTGTAAACATAAAAAAAAAATTGGGAAAATAGGAAAAAATGCCAAGGATCTTCATGCAGCCATATTGCGGCTGTATAGCGATCCCTGGCCAAAGTGCTGCGACTGCGTATGGACCCCCAGGAAACCCCGTCAGCAAATTTATTGTTCTTTCTTTTGATGCATGTAAAATGACACTACCGTTAGGTTTGCTACTAAAAGTGACATTTACCGCATTTAAAAGTATACTTTTTTCCTTCGAAACTTTAAAATCGATTTTCTCAAAAACTATAAGGTCTTTTTGAAAAAGTTTTTTTCTTTTATTCCCGATGATCTCCTTAACATATCCTGCAAATTTAGGGTTTCTAGCATTTAAGGTGGATTTGCTATTGACCATTAAATTCGGCAGGTTTTTAAATGTGCATTTTTTTTCCTTTGAAACTTTAAAATCGATTTTCTCAAAAACTATAAGGTCGATTTGAATTTTTTTTTCCCTCTTGTAGCCACTGGAGGACCCTACAAGCTCTGGGGCCCTGGGGCAATTGCCCCCTTTGCCTCTATGGTAGCGCCGGCCCTGCCTATTGGGCTAATCAAAGCACTGGGATCGCGCCCATTAAAGGCCACTGGAACTCCTGGGGCTCAGGGCGGTTCAGTGGAGCACCCGTTAGTTAGGAGTGCGCCTAAGTTACCAGAGCACTGAGCTCACGCTCCTGTTATTAAGCTGAGCTGCTTTAGCAGCGCAGCTTGATTAATTAACCCCCTTATCTCTAACATGTACCGTATATACTCGCATACAAGCCGAATTTTTGACCCCCAAAAAGGGGGTCAAAAGTTGGGGGGTCGGCTTGTATGCGAGTCTTCCCTGGTGGTATAGTGGTTAGTGGTGGGTGGTGGGTGGTGGGTGGTCCGCGCCCCGCTCCCCCCCCCTCCCCGCTCCCCCCGCGGCCGCCGCTGCTATTACCTGCTTAGGCAGCGGCCGCTTCCTAATCCGCGTTTCCCTTCAGAAAGTTTCTCAGAGTGTATCACAGCAGCGCGCCCGGCGCTCCTGTGACGATGCAGGGGGCAGGAAAGAGCGGTTTCCTTGGTAACGGCAATACAGATCGCCGCTATAGGGAGCCACGCTCATTCCTGCCCCCTGCATCATCACAGCAGCAGCGCCGGGCGCGCTGCTGTGATACACTCTGAGAAACTTTCTGAAGGGGAACGCGGATTAGGAAGCGGCCGCTGCCTAAGCAGGTAATAGCAGCGGGGGAGCGGGGAGCTGGGGGGGAGCACTACCTACCTATGCTGGGCACTATACTGGCTAAACTGGGCACTATACTAGCTAAACTGGGCACTATACTAGCTAAACTGGGCACTATACTGGCTAAACTGGGCACTATACTAGCCATACTGGGGCACTATACTAGCTAAACTGGGCACTATACTGGCTAAACTGGGCACTATACTGGCTAAACTGGGCACTATACTGGCTAAACTGGGCACTATACTGGCTAAACTGGGCACTATACTAGCCATACTGGGGCACTATACTAGCTAAACTGGGCACTATACTAGCTAAACTGGGCACTATACTGGCTAATCTGGGCACTATACTGGCTAATCTGGGCACTATACTGGCTAAACTGGGCACTATACTGGCTAACACTTTACTAGCCATACTGGGGCACTATACTAGCTAAACTGGGCACTATACTAGCTAAACTGGGCACTATACTGGCTAAACTGGGCACTATACTGGCTAAACTGGGCACTATACTGGCTAAACTGGGCACTTTACTAGCCATACTGGGGCACTATACTAGCTAAACTGGGCACTATACTGGCTAAACTGGGCACTATACTGGCTAAACTGGGCACTATACTGGCTAAACTGGGCACTATACTAACTAAACTGGGCACTATACTGGCTAAACTGGGCACTTTACTAGCCATACTGGGGCACTATACTAGCTAAACTGAGGCACCACCTACCCATACTGGGCGCTCTACTGGGCACTATACTGGCTATACTGGGCACTATACTGGCTATACTGGGCACTTTACTAGCTATACTGGGCACTATACTAGCTATACTGGACACTACCTACCTATACTGGGCACTATACTAGCTATACTGGGACACACTGGGGGGCTGCACCAATCCAGCATTTCCTACCCCCGGCTTATATGGGGGTCAATCATTTTTCCCTGTTTTTTCAGGGAAAAGTTGGGGGGTCGGCTTATATGGGGGTCGGCTTATATGCGAGTATATACGGTAATTGTATTTATGTAAATGCAATAGGATAAGTACAAAATCCAGGCTTTCTATAGAATGCTAAATCAGGTAAGGAATAGTACAAAATGCTTTGTATTTTTAATTGTGTGTGCAACTGTGATCTTAAATGAGATTCACATCTAATTTAATAGAATTAAATAAGCGGAAATTCATACTACATAATGATCCTACAGTCAGGATAAATAAAATATTAGTGATGATCTCAATTTTTTTTTAAATTAGCAATTTTGCAACGAAATTCATAATTATGATATACAGTTATTATGCAAAATGTCAGTCTATTGCAACATTGTTTTAGTATGTAATCATAATTATAATTCATAATTTCACAATGATGGCTCTTTTCATGAAAATATATCTTGTCCTATGCCTGTAGACTTTCATGCATTCATGTGAAAATGTACTTTCTGACATGCAAATATTTTTCTTATGCCCCGCAGACCTCAGTGCAATTAAGCGAAAATGGACCTGAAAATGTAAACTGCAGCCATTCGTATACTGTTAATGGTAGGGTTCTCAAACTTTGCACAGTTGGTCGATGGGTGACTGGGATTAATTATCAGAAAAGTGGGTGGAGCCTACAAAAGCCAATCAAAATTCACCTACTGATTTTCAAGGGGAATATTTAATTGCTGCCATTCTTGCACTGTTAATGGCACAAGCCTCAAACCTGGTACAGTTGGTTATTGGGTGACTGGAGTTCAAATTCAGAAAAAGGGGTGGAGCCACACCAATCAGATTTGTTTCTTTTCAATGCAAATTATTGATGCCAAAGACCGCAAAGCTCACACACTAGGTCATTGAGTAATTGAGTAATTATGTGTTAGGGTTAGAAAAATTGGCCAGAGCCAACACCAGCCCAATACCATCAGATAGTATAATATAATCACTTGTCAAAGCCAATAACTTTTATTTTTATTTTTTTTACTTTATCATGTACAATGCCAAAACCCATCTGCTAATTTTTAATGAAAGTTCAATAAAGTCTACACGTTTTAGTGGAAGTGCTCTTTTACATTTTGTAATTAGTTTTGTTTCCGATTTAACTCTTTGACTGCCACTGCCGAGGTGGTTCTGGCCATGGATGTGTCTATCACTGAAAGTGACTGAAGAGATGCATGGTTAAATCGGGGCCCATTTCCTCTAGTGCTGAATTCAGCACAAATCTGCAGCATTTCCCCGCAGGTGAGGGGGGGCGCTGCCTATCCTTTCAATGACTTTCCCATTCAGATCACACTGCTGCGTTTTCTTAATAAAAACATAATTTTGATAATCAATGATGACCATACTACATTTTATATTTTACAAGTTCTCAACACTCAGCAAATATACAATGTAGGAGTCTTTCATGGGCTTTTCATTTGTAATGTGTGCCTGCTTGAAATATGCAAAAAAAATGTTTTTGCAAAGTTGTATGGCCACTAGAGGAACAATTTGGGGGTGAGAGTTTGGAGACTGGCCTACAGCACGAGTAATAATTGAGTGTAAAATGTGGCATCTGTGGAATTCATAAATAATCTCTATTTTCTACAGAGGTAAATGTAAGGTATGATGAAAGATAATCTCTAAAATTTGTAGCTAATTGATTATGACCCATCATTCATAGTTTGTTTACATCACATGACCCCAACTGCCAATCAGTGTTATTCAACTGGTAGCTTCGACTGAAGTTTTAGGATATGTCATAATTTCAGGCCTCTTTCACTGTAGGATGTTGCGGTTTGATGTGACGTTAAAGTCTCAACGCAACTTACAACGCAATGCCTCAAAAAAGTCGCAACGCAACATAATGCCCCGTTATGGTCGCATACAGTAGAGGATACAGGCAATGAAAAGTATGTTTCCAAGTCATTACTAAGCATGTACAAACAGTCCAACGCAGCTAATAACATGTATAACGCACTGCATGCAGTACTTTCGCTTAACGTGCAGCGTTAGTAACCAACGCAATGTGTGCACTGTAAATGGGGCATTGATTTTTCATTGCAGTGAGTTATTCTGCGTTGAATGTTGTTTTAATGTGCGACTTTAACGTCGCACTGTGAAAGAGGCCTAAACAGCATTTGAATGTGTACTTGGGAAAATATTTAGAGTTATGCAAACCTGTGTGCAATGTTAAGGCTGGTTTCACAGTGGGCCGTTACAGGCGCACGTTAGAGCAGCCTGTAACGCACCCCACCGCACAGCAATGAAAAATCAATGGGCTGTTCACAGTGCCCACGTTGCATTACATTGTAACGCTGCGCCATAAGACAACGTACTGCATGCAGTACTTTACACGCGTCAGAGCCGCGTTAGACTGCTTGCACATGCTCAGTAATGTTGGGGAGGAGTGGAGAGCGGCCAGGCACATGGCTAATTAATATTCACTGCACTCAGTGACGTGCAGTGTTTACTTCCTGGAGCGGCAGTACGCATCATCACGGACGCCAGAGTGAGCTGCACAACGCGGCTCACTCCGACGTCCACACCAGATAGCACCAGGCGTTGCGTTAGGGGCACGTTATGCGACCTTAACGTCCCCTAAAACGCAACGTCCTGGTGTCAAACCAGCCTAAAGGTCTATTATGATAGTGATAATAAAAATAGAGAATTGATAATAAAAACAATCCTGTTTTATAATCACATCTAGAAAAAACTACTGTGACCTGTTTTCATAACCTGTTTTGCCGGTTATAAAAGCACCAGTTTTCAGAAAAAAAATATTTCATCCTTTGATTTTAATCTTTTATAAACTTGTTTTTTTTTACCCCCTAAAATAAAACTCTAGACAACATTTTTATTTTAAAGTTGGCTAGAGTAGGGAGGACTAGAACATGTGAGAGGTGAGTACTAAAATCTACTTTTCAGTTGGAGTAAATTGTATTCATTTCTTAGGTCAGTGATCTGCAAACTTGGCTCTCCAGCTGTTAAGGAACCACAATGCATTGCAGGAGTCTGACAGCCACAGTCATGATTCATAAAGGCAAATGCATTGTGGAACTTGGCTGGAGAGCCAAGTTTGCAGATCACTGTCTTAGGGTCAATGTCTAGGTCACACAAAAAAACAGGAAGTGAAGTGAATGTTTTTCAAGTTGGATATGGTCTGTCGATCAGCAGTAAAAAAAATTGTTTAGCAAACTAGAAAAAAAAAGCCTGGGAGTCTTGATTTTGCTGCGGTCTTTGTCCCAAATAAGAAGCTTTATTATACTTCCTGATCAGGCTAGAGTTCTAAACTCTCCCCATTAAAGTCATTGCAAATCTATAATGAATATGAATATTCTTTGGCGTGCATGAAACCTTAAAGGAGAACTTTAGTGAGGGGTATATGGAGGCTGCCTTATTTATTTCCATTAAAAGGATACCCAAAGTGACATGTGACATGATGAGATAGACATGTGAATGTACAGTGCACACAAATAACTATGCTGTGTTCCTTTTTTTCTTTCTCTACCTGAAAGAGTTAAATATCAGGTATGTAAGTGGCTGACTCAGTCCTGACTTAGACAGGAAATGACTACAATGTGATCCTCACTGATAAGAAATTCCACTTTTTATCTCTTTCCTGCTCTCAGAAGCCATTTTCTGCTAGGAAAGGGTTTTATAGTTGGAATTTCTTATCAGTGAGGATAACACTGTAGTCACTTCCTGACTGAGTCAGCCACTTACATACCTGATATTTAACTCTTTCAGGCAGAGAAAGGAAAAAAAGGAACACAGCATAGTTATTTGTGTGCTAGGCACTGTACATACACGTCTATGTCATCATGTCACATGTCACTTTGTGTATCCTTTAAGCAATTCCAGTTGCCTGGCTATCCTGCTGATCCTCTGCCTCTAATACTTTCAGCCATAGGCCCTGAACAAACATGCAGCAGATCAGGTGTTTCTGATATTTTTGTCAGATCTGACAAGATTAGCTGCATGCTTGTTTTTGGAGTGATTCAGACACTACTTCAGCTAAATAGATCAGCAGGGCTGCTAGGCAACTGGTGCTTAAAGGGAAATAAATATGGCAGCCTCCATATACCTCTCACTACAGTTCCCCTTTAAGTGCAGGTACCATAGAGTACCTTAAAACTTTATTTCTCTCCCAAATGCTTTACTTGTGTAACTCAGACTAATGTTAAGACACTTTAAAAGCTGCCACCATTGTTCTCCAACTTTAATTAAAATGACCAATAAACAGGTTAGAAACATAATTGTATCCACCCCCTTTCTGCTGGCTCTGTGATGGCAAATATTGTACCCTCAGGGGCCCAGCCAGCCCCCACTAGCCTGTCACCACCATTTGTATATTGTATTTTTTTTTTCCTTAAATGCTTTATCATGTATGTCTCTTGTTTAGTGCACTATTCTTCATGTCCTTGTAGATGTTGAGCTATGTTGCCAAACTCAATTCCAGGCACGATTCTGTCATGCTTGGCGAAATAAATGATTCTGATTCTAATGAGATTTCAGCAGGATTTTGTTGAACTTACAGTTTTGCATGTTTTTCAGACTTGCAGGAAATGCATCTTTGAACTGTTGACTGGTTAACGCCATAAATTCCTAGCCAAGTAAACGTTCCACCCACTGCAATAGTCCAGAAAGTGTGTCTTCTTAATGGATCTGTGCTAAAACTATATAAAAAAAAAGTTATAAAAGCAGAGTTATAGTGGAAAAAAAAGCCTCCAATAAATTTGATTGTGCTTAATACGTATACATAATTATTGAAATTCTGCTAGCTAAAATTAACAGAAGAATTTGAACTACCAAGCCTGCAATAACTACCCTACCCTATCTGTACAGCGCTGCATAATATGTCAGCACTAGAGTTGGGCCGAACCTCCGATTTTAGGTTCGCGAACCCTGTTCGCGAACTTCCGCAAAAGGCGAACTTTCAAAGTTTTAAAACATTCTATCAGCTGGAAAAATGATAGAAAACATGTTTCAAAAGCTCTAATACCTGGAGCCACACCTAATTGAGTGAAATACACATCATTGCTGGAGGACCCACCCTCCCTCCTCCAAGCAAGGTCCTTTATACCATTTGCCTACCTACACTAATTAGTTATGGGACAGCTGCTACACACTCTGCTAGGGAGATTTTATCCTCCCTCCTCCCTCCTACCGGAGGGAGGAGGGTCTCTTCTGCCAGGGAATTATACTATTTTAAAAACCCAGTATACATCATACCATAGCTGGGAATACATACATGAGTATACATCATACCATAGCTGGGGATACATACATGAGTATACATCATACCATAGCTGGGAATCGAACCCAGATCTCACTGTGTGGTGGGCACGTCACCCTAAGCACTGTACCACTACAGAAGTAAGTGAAGCTTGCCTAAAATTTAACATTTATGCTCAATGCAATAGAACCATTAGGTTGCTTAAAGGAGAACTGTAGTGAGAGGTATATGGAGGCTGCCATATTGATTTCCTTTTAAGCTATACCAGTTGCCTGGCAGCCCTGCTGATCTATTTGGCTGCAGTAGTGTGAATCACACCAGAAACAAGCATGCAGCTAATCTTGTCAGATCTTACAAAAATGTCAAACACCAGATCATACCATAGCTGGGAATCGAACCCAGATCTCACTGTGTGGTGGGCACGTCACCCTAAGCACTGTACCACTACAGAAGTAAGTGAAGCTTGCCTAAAATTTAACATTTATGCTCAATGCAATAGAACCATTAGGTTGCTTAAGCTTAAGCAACCTAATGGTTCTATTGCATTGAGCATAAATGTTAAATTTTAGGCAAGCTTCACTTACTTCTGTAGTGGTACAGTGCTTAGGGTGACGTGCCCACCACACAGTGAGATCTGGGTTTGATTCCCAGCTATGGTATGATCTGGTGTTTGACATTTTTGTAAGATCTGACAAGATTAGCTGCATGCTTGTTTCTGGTGTGATTCACACTACTGCAGCCAAATAGATCAGCAGGGCTGCCAGGCAACTGGTATAGCTTAAAAGGAAATCAATATGGCAGCCTCCATATACCTCTCACTACAGTTCTCCTTTAAGCAACCTAATGGTTCTATTGCGTTGAGCATAAATGTTAAATTTTAGGCAAGCTTCACTTACTACTGTAGTGGTACAGTGCTTAGGGTGACGTGCCCACCACACAGTAAGATCTGGGTTCGATTCCCGGCTATGGTATGATGTATACTGGTTTTTAAAATAGTATAATTCCCTGGCAGAAGAGACCCTCCTCCCTCCGGTAGGAGGGAGGAGGGAATAGGTAGCAGGGTAGAAGGGTAGAAGGGTAGAAGGGTAGAAGGGTAGCAGGGTAGGGAGGAGGAGGAGGAGGAGGAGGAGGGAGGCCAATTAAAATCTCCCTAGCAGAGTGTGTAGCAGCTGTCCCATAACTAATTAGTGTAGGCAGACAACTGAGTCAAATGGTATAAAAGGACCTAGCTTGAAGGGAGGGTGGATGGGGTCTTAAGCAGTGTGTTTCACAATAACATGTCTGCTGACAGTAAAATGGAGGCGAAAAATTTTGCTCAATACAGCTTTATGGGGCGAATCGAACTTCCGCAAAAGTTCGCCTGATGCAGGCGAACGCGAACCCCCAAAATTCGCCTGGAACCGTTCGCCGGCGAACCGTTCGGCCCATCTCTAGTCAGCACTATATATATAAATATACAACCGATATAGTCCCTAAATGGCATTGTCTGAATGCTTAAATTGGTTTCCTACAGTCTTTTGCCTTCATGCGAGGAGGTAAACTGTAATATTGTACAACAATGCTTGATTTTTGTTTTTTTCAAGAAAATTGTAATTAGTTCCTTACTTAGGGCATCTACCCCAGTTTATTTCAGAATATATCGAAGTTACTGTAGTAACACTGGGGTATATGCACAACACAATGGTAAAATAGGCAGCAATTTTACAGAAAACTATAGTAGTTGAATTGCTACGATAACACGGGTTAACGTGATATTATGGCATGAAGGTTTTACTACTGGTATGTGCAGAGTAAGGCCCGGTTCACACTTGCGGTGGCCCTCCGGAATCGCCGTGCCGGAGCCGCACCGCTTGCAGAACGGACGGAACGGACGCACGGCATAGCAATGAAAGCCTATGCGTCCGTTCACATGCGTCCGTTCTGCCGAACCGGAGCCGGACCGGATCCGGGCCGGATCCGGACTCCGGCCTCCGTTCCAACATGCGCTATTTTTTCATCCGGCTCCTCCGGCAGCCGTATCCGGGGCGGAGCCGGACTGCACCATCCGGCCAATACACACCAATGGGAACCGGAGAGCGCACAACACACTGGCTGAGAAATCCGGATGTTCTACCCCACTTCCTATGGGGATTGTTGCGGCGATATTGGATGGGGACACATGGGCAAGCATTTTGGAGTGGAGCAGCACAGCTGGATCCGGATCCGGAGATGTTGGCAGCATGTCGGAGGTGGAGGTGAGTGCTAAACAGCAGAGGGCCTGATTCCACAGGTCCCCCTTCTGCTGACCTCCCAGACCCCAACATTTTTTTTGTTTTTAACGTAACTTTTGCCAAACGGATCCGGATCGCATCCTGATGGACACCTGATGCAACCTGACCGGATCCGGATCGGATCCGGATCAGAACCGTACGGTTCCGATCCGGATCCGGTCCGGATCCGGTCAGGTCATCCGGTCCGTTTGGCAAACAACCGCTAATGTGAACCGGGCCTAAAGGTGTTGTGGAGCATTCAGCCAGTTGCCAATAGATGTGCCCAGGCTAGGATCTAGCAGCACTCCAGATCAATTTTGCAAGGTAGAGAATAGCCAGCACCATCAGAAATAATATTATGCTCTTTTATTGGTTTGTGCATGCTTGACGCATGCTTGCATGTTTGACGTCTTAGCCTTTGCAATTACACTGTTGTGTAGATATCATTTGTAAACGTGTTTGACTGTACATCTGCTGCAGTGGTAGTGCGGTGATGAGTGACCTCTAGAGTGGTCCGATATTATCATCATTTGCTCCCCTTCCTGTCCATCTCTTATTCTGACTATATGTATAATTCTGTTTAGTTCTGTCTATCTACTCGGCAGCAGCATAGTGAATAAATATAAAATTCAAAACCTGCTCTAGACTTGCTATGGTATGGGGTAATACACTAGTCAAAATAATCGTTTTTACAATTTCAGTTTGCGGCCTGCTGCCTCTCTGCCTGAGAAACTATCCGCTTAGTGCATGAAGAATTGCAACTCTGGAATAATCGCAATTAGCGATCTGAATACAACCAACAGAAATAGTGTTTTTACAAATCTTGTAGCCAGACTGACTGTACAGATGAAACCAAAATGTGTAACCGCTTTTAAGACAATAACTGCATTTGATATTTACTCCAGTATATCTAAGCGGGATCCATTCATTGCAGTCTGCCAGACGTTGGCCGGACCATTATTCTGTCTTGTTCCTTCAATAAGAACTGATAAAAATCCAATGACCATCACAACCATCTGAAAAGCATCAGTCCATACGACGGCCTTCAGTCCTCCCTAGGAACAGATAAAAACTTCAGGATCACAACAATTAGCTATTCAAAAACTGTAGATAAGTATGTGATTGGTCATTGAAGAAGCTACATACACTTGCTTTTTTTCCACTGAGAATCATGGTATGGGAAGTTCTCATTTTATATTCTTATCCTACTACAACCAAGAACACAACTGTGGTAATGTTGACAAGTTCAGAATTGCCCCCAGTCCCCCAGACACTCATTTATGTAGGTGTGCAGACTCCTTGTCCTGCTAGGTGCTCCTCTCTATAACTAGAGCTAGAGCCACACATTTATAAGAAGTAAATTACTCTGGAGAAAAAAAAAGCTAAAACTTCTCTCCCATGTTGCTGTCACATACAGTAAGCAGTAAAAATCTGACAGATCTGACAGGATTTATTCTTTTCAAAAGTACTCCCTGGAAAAGCTCTGTACAAAGATACCAGTCAGCTTCCCTACACACTTGCACACTATTTTGTCAGTTTGTTAGCATCTACCATTCAAGAAATGCTTTAAAAAAAAAGAAAACACTGAGAATCCGCCATAAGGAGATTGACTAGTCCAAAACCTGTTAGACTTTTACAACCTAGCGTAATTGACAGCGATGTGGGAAAATTACATTAATAGTGCCTTTTACTCCAGGCTAAATGTACTTTCTATACATGCTCATACACATGTATTTCAAACTTTACTATTTTTCACGACAGTGGTCCTTTCATGACTTGATACCATCAAGGACAGCCTACACCTGCAGACTATGGGCAACCACATGATATCATGTATTATGTATGGTATAATGTAGTCTTGACAATATTAACTTTGTATTAACCTTGTTAAAAAAATATATAGTGGTCTAAATAGGGGCAGTTTGAAACACTGGCCAACAATGTAGTAGTCTGGCAATGTTAATTCACATGGCCATAAAGTAGCGGATTCAAGTGGCTGGATCTACTGTAGGTTCTCGTTAAAGGAATCATCAGGCAAACAAGATGCAAGCCAATTTACTTGGGGCTTTCTCCAGCCCCTTGCAGCCGACTGTCCCACACTGTAGCTTCGTTCGCAGCCTCCGGCCCGCGGTGCCCGCAAGGTGCAGAGGACGACCTCGAGGTCATCCTTACTGCGCTTGGATGAACGCCACTATCAATCAAGCCCACGTTCTATGCGACGTACTGCGCAGGCACAGTAGTTTGGCGCCATTAGCCGTAGACAATGTGGCTTTGATTGACAGCCGCGCTTGCACAGGCGCAGTGGAGGACACATGTCGACCAGTGGTGGGCAGATGCCTCAATTCACGGATTTTACTTATTCGGCCGTGGTTAAAAAAAAAACCCGGAAATGCCATGATTAATTTCCGGATTTGAAATGGATTCACGAATTTGACCCGAATTATTGCCGTGAATGAGGCAATCACGGCTAATCATGGCCGTGATGCAGATTTTCTTTTAATGTTAATAGCAAAGCCCCCATACATGATACAATCCAAAAATTGCATGGATTATAAAGGTGATAAGGGGCTACAACTAACAAAAATTCAAGAAGAACTTTGTTTTTAAGAAATACTGTAAAATGGAAAAATATTCTGTGATTATCACTCGCTGACTTTAGCGGTTAATAGCAAAGTCCCCTTACATTGTAGAAACACCACATATGCCTGATATGTTAAGAAGAACAGTGGGAACAAGAGGAAAACATTTTTTGCAAAAAGACCTTATACTTTTTGAGAAAATCGATTTTTAAATTTCAAAGGAAAAAAGTATACATTTAAATGCGGTAAATGACAGTTCTTAGGGAAACAATTTTCGCCGACTTTAGCAGTTAATAGCAAAGGCCCCTTACATCCTAGCAACACCAAATTTGCAGGATCTGTTAAAAAGATAGTGGGCAACAATATTTAAAGTGTGGGAAATTTAAAACATTGTGTGGGGTCCCGCTCCCAAGCCTCTGTAACCCCTTGCCTCCCATGCAGGCTGGGATAGCCAGAGTGCGGAGCCCCGGCCAACTGGGGCTTCATACCCTGAGCTATACCAGCCCCCAAGTGCCAAGCGGCCAAGCCTTCCCCTCCCCCCCCCCCCGCCACGGGAGCCCTTGTCTAATCCATGGACAAGGGGCTCTTCCCCACCTCCGGTGCCTCAGGAGGGGGTGGGGGCGATGACTCCTGGGGGGTGGGGGAGTTCTCGGTGGCATCCGGGAGTCCCTTTTAAGAAGGGGACACAGATGCCTGCCCCCCTCCCAGGAGAAATGAAGTACGCCTTACCCATTCCCACAAAGGGTTAAATGAGATAAAAACATGAGGACAAGTAAAGTCCTTTATTATTCTAAATTAACCAGAAATACTTACCTGCACCTTTAAAAAAAATGTTCCCACGCCAATATCCTCGGGAACAGGTCCCATGCCAATATCCTCTATCTTGCGATCTTCTTAAGTAACAACAGCTAGCTGAGAGTGCATCCGTCTATGCGGATGCATTGCCAGCATGGGTGAGGGTGACAGGTGTGAGAGGCAGGGAGGACAGCGGGAGCTGGCGGCAATGCATCTGCATAGGCGGATGTGCTCTCAGCTATACTTAGCATAGCTAGAGGTACAGGTAAGTATTTCTGGTTAATTTAGAATAATAAAGGACTGTACTCGTCATTGTTTTTATTTCTTTTAACCCTTTGTGGAAATGGGTAAGGGGTACCTTGTACCCCTATACTCATTTCTCCTGGGAGGGGTCAGGCATCTGGGGTCCCCTTCTTAATGGGGACTCCCAGATGCCACCATGAACCCTCCCAGGGAGTCATTGCTCCGCCTCCTCCATGGATTGGACAAGGGCTCCAAGGGGGGGGGGGAAGGCTTTGCTGCCCCTCTCCCCCGGAGCCCCCAATTCCATGGACCATGTGGGCTGATATAGCTCAGGATGCGAAGCCCCAGTCGGCCACAGCTCCGCATTCTGGCTATCCCAGCCTGCATTGGAGACGAGGGGTTACAGAGGCTCTGGAGGGGGGACCCCACACAATTTTTTTTTCAAATTCCCCACACTCCTATCCTGCAACATATCCTGCAAATTTGGTGTTGCTAGGATGTAAGGGGCCTTTGCTATTAACTGCTATAGTTGGCGGGAATTATTTCCCTAAGAACTGTCATTTACCGCATTTAAGTGTATACTTTTTTCCTTTGAAATGTTAAAATTGATCTTCTCAAAGTATAATGTCTTTTTGAAAAATGTTTTTATCCTCTTGTCCCCACTGTTCTTCTTAACATATCTGGAAAATTTGGGGTTTCTACAATGTAAGGGGACTTTGCTATTAACCGCTAAAGTCAGCGGGTGATGATCACTGAATACTATTTTCATGATCCCGCGATCACGACCCGTGATTGCGTTCTGAATGTTTTCAATCATGGCATGCCGTGGCCGATTTTTGTATCCAGAATCTGTTCACGGTGTCTAATACCAAAGCCGAATAGTGAAAAAAATGCTTGTGTGCATTCAAAGCCGGTACAGCAAAGTAGGGCGTTAGCTTCGATGATTGATTCATTTACTGTTTTATTGTTTTGCTCAATGACACATTCATTGAAGTATGCCAGAGCTAAAATCTATGAACTATTGACCTTTTTTATCTCTTCCCTGCTCTCAAAAGCCACTTTATGCCAGGAAAGTGTTTTAGAGTTGTGATTTCTTATCAGTGAGGATCACATTGTAGTCTGACCCAGTCCTGACTCAGACAGGAACTGCCACTTACATATCTGATGTTTAACTGTTTCAGGCAGAGAAAGGGAAAAAAAAAGGAACACAGCATAGTTATTTGTGTGCTATTCAATGTACATACACATGTCTATCTCATCATGTTACATGTCACCTCGGGTATCCTTTAATTTAACAAAACAGAACCCAATTCTGCAGGGCGGGTGGAGTTCTGCTTTAAGTAAGTTCACACTATGGGCCATATCTAATTAACTTTTTCCCCTAAGCTTTCTCCTAGGAGATAATTTTTTAACTTCTGTTTGAAATAACTTTTCAGCACTCTGAAATTAAAAAAGTACCAAAAAGAAGGTGAAAAAGTAGTGTCAAAATTATTCTGAGTATTTTCTTGCTGGCTGGCAGCTTAAAAGACATGTTACTAATAAGATGTGAAAATATCACCGCGGAGAAAACTGAGGAGAAAAAGTGAATTGGATTGGGCCTGCGCTAAAATATGGACAGAATACAATGCAAACTCTGATTGTTAAAACGAACACATTATCTTCATAGCATGAGTAATTGCTATGTAATGTGTGCGTTTTCTAACACATTAGCCAAAAAAATGAACGAGTATAATATGAACATCAAAAATGGAGAAGGGTCGCTACACCACTACACTCATATCCAATCGGGAGCAATGATGAGTATAATATGGACTTACCTGATCTGTCGAGCTGTGTAGAGATAAATAAATAAACTGAATCTTAACTAGAGATGGCTCAAACCTCCGATTTTAGGTTTGCAAACCTCGAACGTGAATCTCTGCAAAAAGTTTGGTTTGCGCAAACTTTTGCGAACCGCAATAGACTTCAATGGGGATGCGAACTTTGAAAACTAGAAACATTTATGCTGGCCACAAAAGTGATAGAAAAGATGTTTCAAGGGGTCTAACATCTGAGATTTTGCATGGGGGAGTGGGATACATGCCAAAAGTTCCAGGGAAAAATCTGGATTTGACGCAAAGCAGCATTTTAATAGCAGAAATCACTTGCATGCTAAATTAGAGGCCTAAAGTGCTTTAAAACATCTTGCATGTGTATACATCAATCAGGTAGTGTAATTAGGCCTTGATTCGCTCATATACAGTATACTGCGTAATGCGATAATCTTTGCGCGCGGTATACTGTATATGATGCGACCATAAGGTTGCATAGGATGCGACGATAACTGTGCACTGATGCGCCGTTGAGGAGCGCAAAGATCGGCGCATTACGCTGTGCACGGTGCAGTGCGCAATGTAGCTTTGTGCATCTTTTAGTGTGCACAAAGCTACTTAAGGGGCACTAAGTTCAGAAAAGGCACACAACCTTAGATAAAGTTAGCACTGTAGTTTGTACCCACTAAGTGATAAGGCACATTAACCGGCTTAGCGCTGGTTAATGAATCAAGCCCTTAGTGTACTGCTTCACACTGACAGACCAAACTCACTGTGTAACGCACCGCATACAGCGGTTTGTGTAGTGACGCCCGTGCTGGACTTCTGCGCACCATGGCGAGAGTGCAGTCATTGTGAAACACAAGCCCTTTCACTGTGGCAAGGTAACGATCACGAAGGGGAATTGACACATGTACATGCCTTTTTTGGTTTTTTGTTGCAGCTGCAGTGCAGCCAGAAAAATTAGGCAGGCATGTACATGCACCAGAAAAAATGTTATGGTGGCCGCTGCTAGCAGCGGCCTTAAAAATTCAGGAATCCGCCTGGAGTCCTGGACCCTGTTGTTGGTGGTGGCGGAGAAGGCAGTCAAGCGGGGCCTGCAGGCAGAGATGCTGTGTGAGGACTAGTGTTGGGCGAACAGTGTTCGCCACTGTTCGGGTTCTGCAGAACATCACCCTGTTCGGGTGATGTTCGAGTTCGGCCGAACACCTGACGGTGCTCGGCCAAACCGTTCGGCCACATGGCCGAACTAAGAGCGCATGGCCGAACGTTCCCCGAGCGTTCGGCTAGCGCTGTGATTGGCCGAACGGGTCACGTGGTTCGGGCCCGAACGCGCTCTGATTGGCCGAACGGTCACGTGGTTCGGGTAAATAAATACCCGAACCACGTCATATCTCCGCCATTTGTCTGTGGGTTTAGCTTTGGGTAGGCAGGCAGGGTAGTTCGCTCTCCAGCCACGCTAGCCAGGGTCCCCCCCAGTCATTGTGTGTCGCTGCTGGGAACAGTAGTACACCGCTCGCTCAGCCACACTATATATAGCATTGTTTACTGCCACTGTGTACCTCGCTCAGCCACGCTATATATATAGCATTGTGTTTTCTGACACTCTGTGTACACGGCTTAGCCTGACTAATATAGCATTGTGTGTACTGCCACTGTGCACCTCGCTCAGCCACGCTATATATAGCATTGTGTGTACTGCCACTGTGCACCTCGCTCAGCCACGCTATATATAGCATTGTGTGTACTGCCACTGTGCACCTCGCTCAGCCACGCTATATATATAGCATTGTGTTTTCTGACACTCTGTGTACACGGCTTAGCCTGACTAATATAGCATTGTGTGTACTGCCACTGTGCACCTCACTCAGCCACGCTATATATAGCATTGTGTGTACTGCCACTGTGCACCTCGCTCAGCCACGCTATATATAGCATTGTGTGTACTGCCACTGTGCACCTCGCTCAGCCACGCTATATATAGCATTGTGTGTACTGCCACTGTGCACCTCGCTCAGCCACGCTATATATAGCATTGTGTTTACTGCCACTCTGTGTACACCGCTCAGCCAGACTATATACCGTTGTTTACTGACACTCTGTGTACACCGCTCAGCCAGACTATATACCATTGTTTACTGACACTCTGTGTACACGGCTTAGCCTGACTAATATAGCATTGTGTGTACTGCCACTGTGCACCTCGCTCAGCCACGCTATATATAGCATTGTGTTTTCTGACACTCTGTGTACACGGCTTAGCCAGACTATATAGCATTGTGTGTACTGCCACTCTGTGTACACCGCTCAGCCAGACTATATAGCATTGTGTTTACTTCCACTCTGTGTCTGCTGGGCCTGGGAACAGTAGTACACCGCTCACCCGCCACTGTATAGCATTGTGCTCTGTGTCGCTGCTGGGAATAGTGGTACTGTATAGCATTTCTGTACTGCCACTGTACTGCTGCCAGTCAGCGTGTACTGTAAGGATAAGTGAAATGAGGAAGAAATCCGGTGAAAGAGGAAGGGGCAAGGGAAGAGGTGTTTCCCCTGACGGTTCACGTACAGGCCACAGGGGAGCACCCAAGAAAACCCACTCAATACCGCCCATGTTGTCCAGGACAACAACCCTCACAAATCCAAAAGAACAGGACCAGATAATTACTTGGATGACCTCTCAAGCGTCCAGCAGTGGGTTAAGCAGCACCAGCACATCACGCACGAGGTCCGAGTCCTCAGCCAGTTACAAGGAGCCAGTGGGCACAAAGCTGACACAACCGGCAGCGACACCACGCACACAACTGCCAGATAACCAGTCCTATGAATTACCTCAGGACACAATGGGGTATTCGCAGGAGCTATTCCCAGCCCAACAAACTTCCACCTATGAAAGGTCAATGGAGGAACAGCCAGAAATGTTGTGCCCGGATTCACAACCATTAACTGTGGGAAATGCACCGCGCACTGAAATACAAGGCGAGTCCGAGGAGGACTCGGAAACCCAAATCCCAGAGCAAGTTGGGCAGGAGGGGTTGCAATTGCAGGAGGTCGGCCGACAAGATCTGGAAGACGACGTTGGAGTGAGCTGCGCAGAGGTTGTTCTGGGGAGCTCTACTCCACGGCGGCGGCCCCCCACAATGACATATGACGAGTTTGAGGAGATGGAAGAGGAGGGTATGGACAATGTGGACAGAGACCCAGATTTTATTTGTGAATGAGAACATCGCCGTCGTAGCAGCAGCACAGATGAGTCTGTTGAAGAACCCACTGCTGCACGAGTTCGCCTTGTGCCACAAGGTAGGCGGCGCGCAATTTCAGGCACCACAAGCGTGGAAGTTAGAGTGAGAGGCAAAAGAGGAGGAAACAGAAATCGCCAGCAAGGAGGCAGGTGCTCCAAAGTCTGGGCTTTCTTTGAAGACTGCACTGAGGATGTTACCATGGCGATTTGCAAGGTGTGCAAGACTCGCCTGAGCAGGGGGAAAAGTATTAACAACCTCTCCACCACCAGCATGAGCCGCCACATGCTATCCAAACATCCCACTCTGTGGGCAAACGCGGCAGGACAGGGTACCAGCAACACTGCCTCCCTTGGGTTCACCAGACTCACCACCAGACCCGCCTCAGCAGCAGCAGTAGCCCAGCCATTGCGTGGTTCACAACATTCACAAACATCAGACGACGCTGACACTGTCACTTTCCGGAGTAGTGCTCTTGAGGTCTCCCAGTGTTCATCAAACACAACAACCAACAGCCCTTCCGTGTGCAGCGCTACGGTTCAGTTGTCTGTGTCGGAGATGTTTGAGCGCAAGAGGAAATTGCCAGCAAATGACCCCCGGGCCGTGGCAGTAACAGCCAGCATAGCCAAGCTTCTGGCCTGCGAAATGCTGCCATATCGAGTGGTGGAGACAAACAGCTTCAAGGGCATGATGTCAGTGGCCATCCCACGTTACGTGGTTCCCAGCCGCTACCACTTTGCGCGCTCTGCAGTGCCTGAGTTGCATGAGCACGTGGTCAGCAAAATAACCCGAAGCTTGAAGAATGCCGTTGCCTGCAAGGTTCACCTCACCACTGACACGAGTGCGGACGAGTGCGTTCGGCCAGGGTCGATACATCTCCCTTACCGCGCACTGGGTGAACCTTGTGGAGCCTGGCAGCGATTCCTCACCTGCTACGGCGCGGGTGTTGCCCACGCCGCAAACAGCTGCACCGCCGTCCCTCCCACTGGATAACAACAGCAGCACCTACCTCTCTGACTCCTTCTCCTCCAACGCATCTCAAAGCTGTACCTCATCCGGAAACGCTAACCCAGCAGCAGTAGGATCGTGGAAGCAGTGCAGCACAGCTGTTGGCATGCGTCAGCAAGCGTTGCTGAAGCTGATCTGCCTTGGGGATAAGCAGCTCACAGGGGAGGAAATTTGGAAGGGAATAAAGGAACAGACGGATTTGTGGCTGGCACCGCTGGACTTGAAACCGGGCATGGTTGTGTGTGATAATGGGAGTAATCTCATTCGCGCTTTAAGGTTGGCTAAGCTGACACACATCCCTTGCCTGGCGCACGTGATGAACCTAGTAGTTCAGCGGTTCCTGAGGACATACCCAGGCGTGGCCGATCTTCTGTTGAAGGTGCGTCGAGTGGCCAAACATTGTAGAAATTCCAGTACTGCTTCGGGGGCACTCGCCAAGATGCAGGAGCGCTTCAATCTCCCCCACCATCGCTTGCTGTGTGATGTCCCTACGCGCTGGAATTCTACGCTGCACATGCTAGCACGCTTTTGTGAGCAGAAGAGTGCAGTGGTCCAGTACATGACGGCGCAGTACCGAGGCGCATCCGGACAGCTGCCAAGCTTCTGTGGATCCGATTGGGCCAACATGTTGGACCTCTGCCAAGTCCTCCAAAATTTTGAGCAATCCACGTTGCTTGTGAGCAGTGACAACTCTTCAGTCAGCATTACCATACCACTGCTGTGTTTACTGAAGAGGTCAATGTTGAAAATCAAAGAAACAGCTGTCATGATGCAACTGGGGGAATCTGAAGGAGAAAACGATCAGCGTGATGGTACCAACATCAGGCCATCCGCCTCAGGGAACGCTGGCCCCAGCAGCTATGACGAAGAAGAGGAGGAGGAACAGCTGGAGTTGGAGCAGGAATTTCATGCCACCACTGACGAGGGCCAGAGCGGTGCACGTTGGACTTCCACAATTCAACGCGAATGGTCAGCAGAAGCAGACCAGGAGGAAGGTGACGACTATGATGCATCACAACAACTATCACAACGCTCACAAGAGGATGATGAGGATTCTGGTAGGACTCTGGCACACATGGCTCAATTCATGCTAGACTGCATTGAACGTGACCCACGCATTGTGCGCATTCTGGACAACACCAATTACTGGGTTTATACCCTTCTGGATCCACGGTACAAACACAATGTTCCAAAACTGCTTGAAGAAAGTCAGACAGGTCAAAATGGAAGAATACCAGCAGGCCCTTGTGGAGACTTTAGAGAGGAGATTGACATCCTCCCCCTCCTCTAGCCAGTTGTACGCAGACAGACTGACTTCCGCAAACCCAGGACGACCAGGAGGGCAGCAAACAACGCAAGCCGCAGCTAGTGCCCAAAAGGGAACGGTATCGGCAGTGTCCTTGGAGTGGGAAAATTTTCTGACACCCATGCAGCAGCAGCCCACTGAACAGCAAGCGTGCAGATCCACCTCCAACACCGATCGCCTGGAGAAGATGGTCAAGGACTACATGTCAGATGACGTAGCTGTGTCGAACAATCCATCTGCACCCTTCAACTATTGGGTATCGAAGCTAGACACCTGGCACGAACTGGCAATGTACGCAATAGAGGTGCTGGCTTGCCCGGCAGCCAGCGTTATGTCGGAACGTTGTTTCAGTGCTGCCGGAGGCATCATCACAGATCGGCGTATCCGCCTCTCCACAGAAAATGCAGACCGTCTGACTCAAATTAAAATGAATCAATCCTGGATTGGAAATGACTACGCAACACTCCAGGACCCCAACCAAGTAACATGACCAATGAACATCTGGGATGGTGTAGCATTTCCGGTCCCTGTTTATTGAACCTCTCATCTGTATTACATTTATGACTGCATGGCGGCAAAAAGCATTGCTGCTATATCCGCACGCTTTTTGTCCTCATGCAAGGCCTAGGTTGTTGTGTCTCAAAAACCGTGGCCTTCTCCTCCTGCGCCTGCTCCTGTTCCATCACGTCTGCTGCTGCTGGGTTAGCGTTGCCGCGTGGTCCCGGTTTATTGAACCACTTATCTTTATTACATTTATGACTGCATGGCGGTACAAAGCATGCTATCCGCACGCTTCTTGCCCTCATGCAAGGCCTGGGTTGTTGTGTCTCACAAAGCTTGGCCTTCTCCTCCTGCGCCTGCTCCTGTTCCATCACGTCTGCTGCTGCTGGGTTAGCGTTGCCGCGTGGTCCCTGTTTATTGAACCACTTATCTTTATTACATTTATGACTGCATGGCGGTACAAAGCATGCTATCCGCACGCTTCTTGCCCTCATGCAAGGCCTGGGTTGTTGTGTCTCACAAAGCGTGGCCTTCTCCTCCTGCGCCTCCTCCTGTTCCATCACGTGTGCTGCTGCTGGGTTAGCGTTACCGGTCCCTTTTCCTGGAACCTCTTATATGTATTACATTTATGACTGCATGCCGACAAAAAACATGTTACCTGTGCAAAGAAAACAGACATTTCCCGCATTTAAAAGACAGTTTTCCCTTTGAAACTTTAAAATCGATTTTCTCAAAAACTATAAGCTCTTTTTGCTAATTTTTTTTCCTCTTGTACCCACTCCCAAGGTGCACATACCCTGTAAATTTGGGGTATGTAGCATGTAAGGAGGCTTTATAAACCACAAAAGTTCGGGTCCCCATTGACTTCCATTATGTTCGGAGTTCGGGTCGAACACCCGAACATCGCGGCCATGTTCGGCCTGTTCGGCCCGAACCCGAACATCTAGATGTTCGCCCAACACTAGTGAGGACTGACTTAGTCATGGGGCAGGCAGTCACATGGCGTGCAGGCAGAGATGCTGTGTGTGGGGACTGACTTAGTCTTCGGGCGGGCAGTAGCCCTCTGGGATCCATGCCTCATTCATTTTGATAAAGGTGAGGTACTGAACACTTTTGTGAAGGCAACTTCTTTTCTCAGTGACAATGCCTCCAGCTGCGCTGAAGGTCCTTTCTGACAGGACGTTTGAGGCAGGGCAAGACAGAAGTTGGATGGCAAATTGTGACAGTTCTGGCCACAGGTCAAGCCTGCGCACCCAGTAGTCCAAGGGTTCATAGCTGCTCACAGTGTCTACATCCACACTTAAGTCCAGGTAGTCGGCTACCTGCTGGTCGAGGCGTTAGTGGAGGGTGGATCAGGAAGGGCTAAGGTGTTGGACTAAAGAATGTCCGCATGTCCGTCATCACCGATAGATCACTGGAGCGTCCTGTGGACATGGGGAGAAGGAATACTGGCAGTGGTATATTTATTCTGTTGTGCTGTGACATCACGCTTAAACACATTGTAAAGCATAGTTGCCACCTTGTTCTGCATGTGCTGCACCCGTTCTGCCTTCTGGTGATTTGGAAATATCTCCGCCACTTTGTGCCTATACCGAGGGTCTACTAGCATGGCCACCCAGTAATTATCATTCCCCTTGAGGTTTTTTTTATACGGGGGTCCCTCAACAGGCTGGACAGCATGAAAGACGCCATCTGCACAAAGTTGGATGCAGACGTACTATCCATCTCCTCTTACTCTTCCTCAGTGAAGTCAGCTAAGTTCTCCTCTTCCTCCCAGCCACGAACATTACCACGGGAAAGTTGAGCAGCACAAGCCCCCTGCGACACCTGCTGCGGTTGTTCTTCCGCCGCCCCCTCCTCCTCTAAAACCTCTTCCTCATCATCTGACTCCTCTTCCCCACACGGCTCTTCCTCCTCCTCCACCCTCCTCTGTGCTGCCGCAGGTGTTGAGGAAACATCTGCTTCTGCTGAGAATTGATCCCACAACTCTTCCTCCTGTTCCTGTTCACGCTCCTCCACAGCTTGATCCACCACTCTACGCACGGCACGCTCCAGGAAGAAAGCATATGGGATCAAGTCACTTCACTGCGACTCAGCAGGTTTGTCACCTCCTCAAATGGCTGCATGAGCCTGCAGGCATTTTGCATGAGTGTCCAGTACTTCAGCCAGAACATCCCCATCTCCCCAGACCGTGTCCTTTGACTGTAGTTGTAGAGATACTGTTTGACGGCTTTCTCCAGTTGTAGCAGGCGGTCGAACATCAGGAGGGTCGAATACCAGCGAGTTGGGCTATCGCAAATCAAGAGTCTCACCGTCAAGTTGTTTCTCCACTGAATATCGGCAAAGCGTGCCATGGCCGTGTAAGACCACCTGAAATGCCCACACACCTTCCTGGACTGCTTTAGGACGTACTCTAAGACTGGGTACTTAGACACAAATCTTTGAATTATTAGATTCAGCATATGTGCCATGAAGGGTACATGTGTCAACTTTCCCAAATTAAAAGCTGAAATGAGATTGCTGCCATTGTCACACACCACATTGCCGATCTCCAGTTGGTGCGGGGTCAGCCATTGATCCACCTGTTTGTTAAGTGCAGCCAGGAGAGCTGCTCCAGTGTGACTCTCAGCTTTGAGGCAAGACATGTCTAAGATGCCGTGACACAGTCGTACCTGGCATGCAGCATAGGCCCTGGGGAGCTGGGACTGTGTAGCTGGAGAGCAGATCTTTTTGTAACAATAATGGCTGTGAATCAGTTAATTCCCCACCAAATAATTCCTGCGAAGTGTCAAATGCAGCAGATGTGGTGCTTGTAGTAGCACTGGTGGCTGCGGAAGATGAGGTGTTCTGTGTTAAATAGTCAACCACGCCCTGACAATCTTCGGAGTTGATGGGACATGCCTTCTTCTGTGCACTATACTTTGGTCCAGGGCTGCACGAAATCACATCAGCACCACCTCGAACAGACCTGCCAGGTGGCCTGCCTCTAGGTCTGCCCCTGCCTCTGCCTCTACCTGTTTTGTCCATATCCCGGGGAGGGGGGGGGATGAAGTGAAAGGTATGCACTGACTTGACTAATACAATGTGCAGTCACACAGGTGCAGTGACTGGTATTACAATACAATGTGCAGCTGTCATACAGGTGCAGTTAACAGGTATGCACAGTGGTATATTACACAGCGTGTGGTCACACAGGTACTGAGAACAATTATCCAATGACTGGTATTACAAATTTGCAGCTGTCACACACACAGGTACCGTGAACAGGTACAGTGACAATGCATGCGCTCACGTAGGTAGGTGGGTGCACTGTGAACAACAGGTAGGTATATGCAGTGATGGGTATTACAAATGTACAGCTGTCACACACACAGGTAGTCACTGAATGTGCTGGGCCTGGCAGTGACACAGTAGGAATTACCAAGGGCCCAAGGTCCCACCAGCAGCTGCGACTGACTGACATGGCTGTATATGCAACACAAGTGTCTGTGGGACACACACACACACACACAAAAAAAGATCACAAGAACAACATTAGCTCTCAAAAGAGCTGTTGAGGATGAGGAGTGCTTTATAGCAATAAGTATCAGCAAGAAAGAGCCACCTAACAAGCCTAACTGTAGCCTGACTAAGCTTTTCCTAATGTCTCTCCAGCACCTCTCCCTTCTCTAATTACTGCAGGCACACGAGTGAGTGAAATGCCTGACGCTGCCTGCCTTTTATAAGGGGGGGTGGTGCTCCAGGAGGGAGTGTAGTCTGATTGGCTACCCTGTGCCTGCTGACTGTGATGTATAGGGTCAAAGTTGACCCTAATGATGTAGTATAGCGGGCGGGTTGAACCACCATAAAGTTTGCGGTTCACCGAACCACCGAAGTTCACGTGAATAAGTTCGTGGGCGAACCGTTCGGGCCATCTCTAATCTTAACTTCAACTAATTTTGACTCTATGATAATGAAACCAATAAAAGTATATAGATCACTGTATAAATACTATCAATCTCTGTTAATGTGACTGATTGAGATAAAGCTAAATACTCACCAAAGTGCAGTAAAAAGTGCAGACAATTCCAGTGGCAAACACGGATCCCCATAGATCAAATCCAGTCACTAAAAGGTAAAATACAGAGGTATTTAAACACTTTACTCATACGTGCTCTCATAATATGTCTGTTGCAGGGACATAACAGCAGTCTTGGCCCTTTCAGACCAGCTGCATTCCATTTGGTTTTTGAAAAGGTTTGCAATTTTACAAACGCAAGTACAATAAAGTCACAACTGAATGCGTTTCTGAATTTCTATAAAGGCAATCGTAGTTCTCAATTTTTCCTGCGTTTTGAGGCGATTTTTGGTGTAAAAGGGCCCTTCTATCAGGAGACAGAGGCGCTAAACACGCTTTTGGACATATTCAGTTGCTCCTAATTTTATATTTCCTGAGGAAGCGGGCTCTAGACCCGTGAAACGCGTTGCAAAGTTTGTTGGAGTAAGAATAAATTGTTTTTTGATCATTATCATTGTCTCTTCATTGGGGAGGAAAGTCATCCAATACCCCCCATTTTAAAGATTTTAATGTATTTTATCCTCCTTGGCACCTCTGTTATATCCTGATTTTGTATCCACTGGTTGGATGGGTGTGCCCACCTTTTTCTATCTATGGAGAGCGACTTCTTAGCCTGAGTGGGGACAGGTTTAATATCCCCGCAAGCACTACTAGTGGTTGCCTATATCCGGTAACCCACACTTGTATTATTTCTTCTCCACCTATTAGGGCATTCAAAATAACAATAAGGCTCTCGATTTCCCCTTTCTTTGTCTAATATCGGGAGGGATCTATTTCCTGGTCACACACTGCACACCGATTTCCATTAGATCATTTCAACATGAAATCTATTTTAAATCTACTTAGTGTTGCCGCCTCTGCCTGCCCCTAAAATCACACACTAGTATATTAAATAAATGTAATTAAAGGCCAGGTTAAAAGTAATGTCTGTGACTTACCTTGGTTCAAAGCTAAAGCTGGTGCATAAACTACTACTCCCGTGTAAAGGATCTGCAAAAATATTATTACAAAACAAGTGTAAGTGTGAGATCCTAAAAAAAGAATAAATAATCATGCAACTTTAATTTAACATTTGTTGCCAGTCGCAGAATGAGGCCTAGAACCCACTACAAAACGCTATCGCTAATCGCAATCGCTAGCGTTTTGTATGAGAGGTTTGTAAGCGATTTCATGAGCGTTTTTGGTAGCGATTTTAAAAAGTGTAATCAATTTGCCAGCGGTTGTTTAGCGATTAGTGTTTTAAATCATGATTGGTCCTTTCAATTAATTTTAATTTTGTTACAGTGTGCAGTAACTTCAAAACGCTAGCAAAATCGCTCTGTGCAGGTTTTCATGAGCGATAAGGCCATCGTTTATAAACTTTACATTGCAGAAACGCTAACGCTAAATGCGAAAAATGCTGCATGTTGCTTCAGTGGAATTTGGCCCATCCACTAACATTAGCTGAGCATTTAGGGAAATCGCTAGCCGTTTGAATTGCTCCCTAAACGCTTAGAAAATTGATCTAGTGGGTTTAAGCCCTCGGGTTGTATAGCTTTAGATATGACCACTGACCAGTCTGAGATCCTGCCTGTTATTTGTATACATGTTTGAAAAGTGCTGCAAACATGCCATTTCCTATGGCATGCTCTGTGACACGAAACAGCTTGCATAGCTTCTGAAAGTACAGGTCAGAATCTCTCCCTCTCCCCTGTTGTGTTGTTGAGTCCACCTGCAATAATCGAGCAGAAGCACAAGGCTGAGCTGCATTTAATTGCTTTTACCTAGCCTAAATATGCAAATGTAACACCATAAATGCTCTGTTAGACACGGAACACACTAAAGCTGGCCATACACTAGGCCGATTACCTGCCGATCGACAGCAGATTCGATCACTGGGATCGAATCTGCTGTCACATCATTTACGCTAAACGCTAAATTTCGATCTATTTCGTCCCGAAATAAATCGATCCCGTCGATCGCTCCGTGCGGGAAATTACCATCGATCGCCCGCGGGTAGGGAGCGCATCGCTAGCGGCGTACATTATATACAGCGGTATACATTACCTGAAGCTGGCTCCCGGCATCTTCTCCGCATCGGCTCCTGGGATGCGGAAGGTGATGCGGAGAAGATGCCAGCCGCCAGCCGGGAGGTGATGCGGAGAAGATGCCAGGACCAGGCTTTAGGTAATGTATGCGGGGGGGGGGGAGGTGGACAGGTGACAGCGGCAGCTCAGTAGATGGTGAATCGGTTTCAGGTTGAAATCGATTCACAATCTGTTAGGAATAGGGATTTATCTGTTGGTCGAATCTGATGGCAAATTGACCAGTGTATGGGCTACCTTAACTGCGTTGGTGCATGTGCACGATTCTACAGGCTATTGAAGTTGATAGCCTTGCATGGGAAATGCGTGCGTGCGTTGCATACATTTGTGTTTTTCCAAACACACAGTTTTCTGCTTATTTCTCGCACGCTTGCATATAATACATGCTGCCGCAAATGCCGAAACGTACACTGAAAACGTACGTATGAGGAGTAAAAATAAATGAAATTGGTACTTACCTGGGGCTTTCTCCAGCCCAGGAGAGGAGCCAGGAGGACGCCGGGGGACCTCCCGACCTACGGTGAGCTGGAAAAAGCCCCAGGTAAGTAGCAATTCCGTTTATTTTTACTGCTCGGGGTCCCTTTAAACGTGACCGCAAAAAGCAGACAGAAACCTGGGAATCGTAGGGGAAAACCGCCCTGTAAGTGTGTTCCCTGTCTTTATGTTATATACTGCTGCCTTTAGAGGTCATAGTTCCTTTAAGACTGCAGAGAATTTTGGAAGGGAGGCTGGAGTGAATAGTTTTCTGGTAGCTGGGAAGTGGCTGGTGAGTCTTCAGCCTCTCGGAGAGTTTTGGAATTTCTAGAACTGATCTTAAGGCCTAAATCCTCAGACTGGCCCACATTTTATTGCGGAGTGTGAAGGAGGGATCCTGTCTGTGACACCAATTTCTGCCCACCGAGCTGCTGCTGATCCTGGTGGAAGAATAGAGATGCTGGATCTGAACTGGGAGAACCTGTGAGGGTGGTGGAAGCTGGATTGTACAAGCCGTTGGACTTCAGGGGGACCATTTTAGCTGGATTACAATGATTGTGATTCTCAGTCTGTCTTGTTAGAACTGCTGGCCTGCGAGTCCTGCACCTACCGGAATCAGGGATTGGCCCCTGCACCTCATGGTAGGATCTAGCTTTGCAGTGGTAGAGGGGCATTAATCTGGCTTGATGGGTTTGGGAGCAGTTTTTCACAAAAATTCGGAAAACAATGATTTTAATGCGAAAAGCATGAAAACGTGAAAAAAAACATTTTACCACAAAAATTTTAAGCACAAAAACGCAAAAAAAATATTTTTACGGTGAAAATTTGCAAAAAAAAAAGCGAACAATAAAACTTATTTTCAATAGCATTTCCTCTTGAAAATTGAAAGGTTACTACTTTGGACATACACATTTTATGCACTTTGAATGTGTGAAGCCTATTTCTTTTACTTTTACTATTATGATTTTGCTGAGTTAACACGTGTTTGATTAGTGCTCTGTGATACTTTCCATTGCTTATTCTACCCTATTAGATGATGTTGATCTGTGGGGAATAAATACTGTGTATTGCATTGTTACTGGTGCCTGCAAGACTTTGGGAGGCACGGTGCCACTAGACGGTAACCACTAAGGCCACATACACACATCAGACCATAGTCTTTTGAAAATGAAAGATCACAGATCAATTTTACCCCCTTCCATGTAGTATGAGAGCCATACCTACACAGTCTATTCTATGGAGCTGAACTCCCCATCAGACAGAAATCTTTACAAGATGCTGCACACAAAGATGCTATACAGACACAAAAGATCAGTATCTGCAAAAGATCTGTTTCTGCCAAAGATCCGTTCCTGCAAATTGCATTCATAGTCTGAGATCTGCAGATCATCATACACACCTTGTTTAACTGACATTCATCTGCTGATCAGACAATCATCTGCAGATCTGAAAATCCATCCTGGTGGATCTAAACTGCAGATCAATGTCTGTTAAACAAGGTGTGTATGATGATCTGCAGATATCATAGACTATGAATGCATTTTGCAGGGACGGATCTTTTGCAGGAACAGATCTTTTGAATGTCTACAGCATCTTTGTGTGCAGCTTCTTGCAAATATTTCTGTCTGATGGGGAGTTCAGCTCCATAGAATAGACTGTGTAGGTATGGCTCTCATACTACATGGAAGGGGGTAAAATTGGTCTGTGGTCTTTCATTTTCCAAAGACTATGGTCTGATGTGTGTATGAGCCTTAAGAGACCCCATTACATTTACTAGCGATAAATAGTGATGATCAATGATTTGCAAAGACTTCTGAGTTTATGCAAATTTATGCAAGTACAGTATATGCAGTTTGAAAATGGACCAATCAATTTAAACCAAAATAAATGCATACATTTGCATAAACTCTGAAATTTTTGCATATCATTGATCCTCCCTAGCGATCAAGTTTGCCTCACTACACAAAGTGAAAAAAACAGCCAATGCAGCTGGAAGAGGTTATAAAGGACACTTTTCAAAGTTTTGGAAATGGGCACTCTGGGATCTACAAAACAGTATTTGAACATTTATTTCTGCACGTGGATCACATGTATTTCACAAGCATTGGGGTGCAGATGCCCCTAAATGCCTTTATATAAACATGTGTATTGGGGAAAGGACAATGGCAGCCTTTTTACTAACAGTCATTTTGCTCCCTGGAAAAGATTGCTTATCCCTAAACTCTAGAGTATGATGATTTTAAAATAGCTGTGCACTAATAATCCTTCAGTCAGGGGTGTAACTAGAAATCACTGGGCCCCCCTGCAAAACTTTGGATGGGGCCCCCTCCCCTTCGCTTTCTGCACAGGTAAACTGAGAACCAACGTTAGTCAATTGGCTAGTGAACACTTGAATGTGTTTTCCCCTGCAGATAAAAACTGACTACAAATCTTTGTCTGCAAAACTTTGTATGGTTCCTTATTAGCGGCTGAGCTGAAGCAGTCATTGGAACAATTGTGCAGAGAGCAGAAAGCTTTCTCTCTGCGTGCCCTTAGTTGCCAGTCTGTCAGGTCAAGGAAAAGAAACTTCTACCCCCACGGCAGGGGCGTAGCTAAAAATGACTGGGCACCATAGCAAACATTGACCTCTGACCTCCCCCCCATTGACACTGACCCCCCCCTCACGACCTTCCAACCCCACGGACCTCGGACCTCCCACCCAAACATTCCTCCAGGACCCTCCACCCTTACATTCCCACACCCCTCGAAGTACAGTACAAGTAGCCAGGTCTTATAGGTGTCCCCAGTTTAGGTAGTAGTCAGAGGCGTAACTAGAAATCACTGGGCCACCTTACGAAAATTTGGATGGGCTCCCCACATAGGTGCCAAATAATCGTAATGGGGCAGTGTTTCACTATAAAAGAATTGTAATGGGACAGCGTTTCACCATAAAATAATTGTAAGGCAGCAATGTTTCGCCATAAAATAATCGCAATGTGTGCAGCATTTCCCCAGAAATTAATCGTAAAGTGGGCAGCATTTCACCAGAAAATAATTGCAATGTGGGCATCATTTAAGCAGAAAATAGTCGCAATCTGGGCATCATTTCACCAGAAAATAATCGCAATGTGGGCATCATTTCACCAGAAAATAATCGCAATGTGGGCATCATTTCACCAGAAAATAATCGCAATATGGGCAGCATTTCACTAGAAAATAATCGCAACGTTGGCAGCATTTCAGCAGAAAATAATCATACAGTGGGCGGCATAACACCAGGAAATAATCACAACGTGGGCAGCATAACACACCAGAAAATAATCAAACAGTGGGCAGCATTTCAGCAGAGAAGATAAAGCGGAGCGGGCACACACAGCAGCATGAAGGCAGGGGGGGGGGGGGGAGATCCCCCCCCCTCACCTGGTGCTCCAGCTCCCCCTTCCCCTCAGTGCAGCCAGAGTATAGGGGCAGTGGCCAGCAATCGGTTTACCTCATCCAGCGCGCGAGCCGCAAGGGAAAAACTGCATGCTGCCGCCTGGCCTAGTGACGTCACTAACCAGACCACACCAGCGGCATGCAGAGTTCAGGATCACGTCCCGGCCGCCCGCTGCCACTCTATTGGAGGGGGGGGGCCGAGATCCCCTCCATGTGTGTGTGCGCTCTCTGCCGCCCCCCTCCCCCTACATCCCCGCCCAAATGATGCCCCCCCCTGCAATGTTGTTTTCAATAAAACATTTAGAAGAAGAAAAAAAAATATATAGGTGGCCACCACCCCGAGGGGTCGCCCATGGCACCGGCCCACGGGTGCCCCTTAAGAGATACGGCCCTGGGTGTGTGCCTGCCCTGATATGGGTGCAACAGCCCTGCACCCCCTCCCCCAGCAATATAGGTAGCCGGCGCCAGATGTGGTGATGCCACTGCACTGCCCCCTACGCCCGCCCGCTCGCTGTTTCAGTCTAACTCTGACAGTCTGACTAACACATACTTACAGATCCTGCAGCTCATCTCGGCTCCCGCTGTCAATCTGCGGGGTGGGGTCGGGTCGCACCTCGCTCGGGTCCACCGTCCAGGCCAGGGCACACCTCTCCGGCTCCAGTCATGCAGTATTCTGAGCCACGGTCTTCCTCTTCCTGTCTGTGCCGCCCGTCACTCTTCCTTCCTTCCTGGCTGGTCGCCGGAACTATAAAGTAATTGTCAGGTCCAGCCAGGGAGTAAATTGATGCGCCGCCACCCGGAAGTAGTCCTCCTCCACACCAGCTATACTGGTTAGCGGGACTCGGGGGTCCAGGGGGGGCCCGCTTTTGTTATAATTATCGGAGGGGGGGGCCGGGGTCAGATATATATATATATATATATATATATATATATATATATATATATATATATATATATATATATATATATACAGTATATATATATACATATAGTCCTGTCTCAGCTGCGGGCCCCCTGTGACGTAGGGCAATGGCTATGGTTGCTATGGCGATTGCTACGCCTCTGCCCCACGGGGCCCACTGCAGCTTTTGGACCCCCCTGTGGCTGCATCCTTTGCAGGTTCTATTGTTACGCCCCTGCCTTCAGTCCATAATGCTTTCAGTAGTAATAGAATCAGACAGTCAATCAACTCAATTCACCAACCAGAAGGCGACTGATTTCCTATTTCAGTGATACACCACCACCACACCTCAAGTAGTGGGCACTCACTGATAACTAATGACCCTCAATTAGATGGGTACAGCGCCTGTGGGGTCATCTGGCTGCCTCCTGCCACTCTGGGAATGTCCACTGCTGCTCTGATCTGATCATTGGTACAGATGGGATCAATGCACCTCAAAAACTTTAGATTCTGGACGACCAAGATGTAAAGTGGCCTAACTACTGTGCCCAAAGTGAGAAGCAGTGTTTGCAAGGAGGAAATGTATGGGCAGCCTATGCCTGCACTCTCTCCCTCCCTGTGTGTGCGTGCATGCTCATCATTGCAACCTGTCTTAGGGCTCATTTCCACGGGCAGTTGAGTTGAACTGTGTACTCAGAAAGCAGTTACCAGGCAGCAGAGAGCAGTTGCCAGGCAGCAGTGAGCAGTTGCCAGGCAGCAGGGAGCAGTTGCCAGGCAGCAGGGAGCAGTTGCCAGGCAGCAGCGAGCAGTTGCCAGGCAGCAGCGAGCAGTTGCCAGGCAGCAGCGAGCAGTTGCCAGGCAGCAGCGAGCAGTTGCCAGGCAGCAGCGAGCAGTTGCCAGGCAGCAGCGAGCAGTTTCCAGGCAGCAGCAAGCAGTTGTGAGAGTGCTACGGCAGCAAATACCAGCTACACAGCCTGTAATAAGCCCATGGAGACACCACATGCATACACAGCAGGGGGGGAGGGAGCACAAGTGCATTGGATAGGCTGTCCTGTATATTTCCTCCCTGCATGCAGAGATGAGAGGGGCGGGGGGCAGAAAATGGAGCCAAACACAACTTGTTTTTTTAATTCCTGTAGACGTTATTCTGTTTTCTTGTGCTTAACCACTTGCTGACCGCCCACAGCCGATGGGCGGCGGCAAAGTGGACACCGAAAGGACCGCAATACGCCCATCGGCGTTGCGTCCTTTCGGCATGTGTGGGGAGCGATCGCGTCACTGGTGACACGCGCTTCCCCGGCAACTGGCTCCACCCACCCGCGACGACAACCCGCCGGCCGTTCGGAAGCGCCGGCGGGTTGTTAACCCCACGATCGCTGCATGCAAAGCGTGTAATACTCTTTGTAATGTATACAAAGCGTATTATACAGGCTGCCTCCTGCCCTGGTGGTCCCAGTGTCCGAGGGACCACCAGGGCAGGCTGCAGCCACCCTAGTCTGCACCCAAACACACTGATCTGCCCCCCCCTGCCCCCTGATCGCCCACAGCACCCCTCAGATCCCCCCTGCCCACCCCCCAGACCACCCCCCAGACCACTGTTTGCACCCAATCACCCCCCTAATCACCCATCAATCACTCCCTGTCACTATCTGTCAACGCTATTTTTTCAACGCCCTAAACTGCCCCTGGGGGCTCCTGATCACTCCCCCACTCCTCAGATTCTCCCCAGACCCCCCCCCCCTGTGTACTGTATGCATCTACCCCCCTGTAATAACCCACTGATCACCTGTCAATCACCCATCAATCACCCCCTGTCACTGCCACCCATCAATCAGCCCCTAACCTGCCCCTTGCGGGAAATCTGATAACCCACAAACACAATCAGATTGCCCGCAGACCCGCCGTCAGATCACCTCCCAAGTGCATTGTTTACATCTTTTCTCTCCTCTAAACACCCACTAATTACCCATCAATCACCCATCAATCACCCCCTGTCACCACCTTTCACTGCTACCCATCAGATCAGACCCCTATCTGCCCCTAGGGCACCCAATCACCTACCCACACCCTCAGAACGCCCTCAGACCCCAGCCCTGATCACCTCGCCAGTGCATTGTTTGCATCTATTCCCCCCTCTAATCACACCTTGAGACACCCATCAATCACCTCCTGTCACCCCCTAGCACACCTACCCATCAGATCAGGCCCTAATTTGCCCCGTGTGGGCTCCTGATCACTCGGCCAAACCCTCAGATCCCCCTCAGATCCCCTTCCGATAACCTCCCCAGTGCATTGATTGCATCTATTTTCCCCTCTAAGCACCCCCTGAGACATCCATCAATCACTTCCTGTCACCCCCCTAGCACTCCTATCCTTCAGATCAGGCCCAATACAACCTGTCATCTAAGAGGCCACCCTGCTTACGACCGGTACCACAAAATTCGCCCCCTCATAGACCATCTGTCATCAAAATTTGCAGATGCTTATACCCCAGAACAGTCATTTTGAGGCATTTGGTTTCCAGACTACTCCTCACGGTTTTGAGCCCATAAAATGCCAGGACAGTATAGGAACCCCACAAGTGACCCCATTTTAGAAAAAAAGACACCCCAAGGAATTCCGTTAGGTGTATGACTAGTTCATAGAAGATTTTATTTTTTGTCAAAAGTTAGCGGAAATTGATTTTTATTGTTTTTTCCACAAAGTGTCATCTTCCACTAACTTGTAACATAAAATAAAATCTTCTATGAACTCACCATACACCTAACGGAATACCTTGTGGTGTCTTCTCTCTAAAATGGGGTCACTTGTGGGGTTCCTATACTGCCCTGGCATTTTAGGGGCCCTAAACCATGAGTAGTCTAGAAACCAAATGCCTCAAAATAACCCGTGAAAAGGGCGTTGGGCCCCTTAGCGCACCTAGGCTGCAAAAAAGTGTCACACGTGGTTTTGCCGTACTCAGGAGAAGTAGTATAATGTGTTTTGGGGTGTATTTTTACACATCCCCTTGCTGGGTGGGAGAATTATCTCTGTAAATGACAATTTTTTGATTATTTTACACACAATTGTCCATTTACAGAGATATTTCTCCCACCTAGAATGGGTATGTGTAAAAATACACCCCAAAACACATTATACTACTCCTGAGTACGGCGATACCACATGTGTGACACTTTTTTGCAGTCTAGGTGCGCTAAGGGGCCCAACGTCCTATTCACGGGTCATTTTGAGGCATTTGCTTTCCAGACTACTCCTCATGGTTTAGGGCCCCTAAAATGCCAGGGCAGTGTAGGAACCCCACAAGTGACCCCATTTTAGAAAGAAGACACCCCAAGGTATTCTGTTAGTAGTATGGTGAGTTCATAGAAGATTTTATTTTTTTGTCACAAGTTAGTGGAAAATGACACTTTTTAAAAATAAAATAAATTTCCGCTAACTTGTGACAAAAAATAAAATCTTCTATGAACTCAATAACGGAATTCCTTGGGGTGTCTTCTTTCTAAAATTGGGTCACTTGTGGGGTTGCTATACTGCCCTGGCATTTTAGGGGCCCTAAACCATGAGGAGTAGTCTAGAAACCAAATGCCTCAAAATGACCTGTGAAATCCTAAAGGTACTCATAGGATGTTGGGCCCCTTAGTGCAGTTGAAGTGCAAAAAAGTGCCACACATGTGGTATGGCCATACTCAGGAGAAGTAGTATAATGTGTTTTGTGGTGTATTTTAACACATACCCATGCTGGGTGGGAGAAATATCTCTGTAAATAGAAAATTGTGTGTAAAAAAAATAAAAAAAATGTCATTTACAGAGATATTTCTCCCACCCAGCATGGGTATATGTAAAAATACACCCCAAAACACATTACACTACTTCTCCGGAGTACGGCGATACTACATGTGTGACACTTTTTTGCAGCCTAGGTGCGCTAAGGGGCCCAACGTCCTATTCACGGGTCATTTTGAAGCATTTGGTTTCTAGACTACTCACGGCTTAGGGCCCCTAAAATGCCAGGGCAGTATAGGAACCCCACAAGTGACCCCATTTTACAAAGAAGACACCCCAAGGTATTACGTTAGGTGTATGGTGAGTTCATAGAAGATTTTATTTTTTGTCACAAGTTAGCGGAAATTGATTTTTATTGTTTTTTTTTCACAAAGTGTCAATTTCCGCTAACTTGTGACAAAAAAAAATCTTCTATGAACTCACCATACTCCTAACAGAATACCTTGTGCTGTTGTCTTTCTAAAATGGGGTCACTTGTGGGGTTCCTATACTGCCCTGGCATTTTAGGGGCCCTAAACCGTGACGCGTAGTCTTGAAACCAAATGTTTAAAAACGTCCTGTGAAATCCTACAGGTACTCATTGGGCCCCTTAGCGCAGTTAGGGTGCAAAAACGTGCCACACATGTGGTCTCGCTGTACTCAGGCGAAGTAGTATAATGTGTTTTGGGGTGTATTTTTACACATGTCCATGCTGGGTGGGAGAAATCTCTCTGTAAATGAACAATTGTGTGTAAAAATAAATAAAGACATTGTCATTTACAGAGATATTTCTCCCACCCAGCATGGGTATGTGTAAAAATACACCCCCCAAAAAAATTATACTACTTCTCCTGAGTACGGCAATACCACGTGTGGCACTTTTTTGCAGCCTAACTGCGGTAAGGGGCCCAAAGTCCAATGAGCACCTTTAGGCTTTACAGGGGTGCTTACAATTTAGCACCTCCCAAAATGCCAGGACAGTAAACACACCCCACAAATTACCCCATTTTGGAAAGTAGACACTTCAAGGTATTCAGAGAGGGGCATGGTGAGTCCGTGGCAGATTTCCTTTTTTTTTTTTTTGTCACAAGTTAGCAGAAATTTTAACTTTTTTTTTTTGTCTCAAAGTGTCATTTTCCGCTAACTTGTGACAAAAAATAAAATTTTCTATGAACTCACCATGCCTCTCAGTGAATACTTTGGGATGTCTTCTTTCCAAAATGGGGTCATTTGGGCGGTATTTATACTATCCTGGAATTTTAGCACCTCATGAAACATGACAGGTGCTCAGAAAAGTCGGAGATGCTTCAAAATGGGAAAATTCACTTTTTGCACCATAGTTTGTAAACGCTATAACTTTTACCCAAACCAATAAATATACACTGAACACATGTAGCACAATAAATTTTGGCAAAAATGTATACAGAAATTTTACTTTATTTGACAAATTTTATCACAGAAAGTTAAAAAAATCATTTTTTTTTACAAAATTCATGTCTTTTTTGATCAATATAATAAAAACTAAAAATCACAGCAGCAATCAAATAGCACCAAATGAAAGCTGTATTAGTGACAAGAAAAGGAGGGAAAATTCATTTAGATAGTAGGTTGTATGACCGAGCAATAAACCGTTAAATCTGCAGTGGTCTGAATGGAAAAAAAGGCTCTGGTCCTTAAGGGGTAGAAAGACTGTGGTCCTCAAGTGGTTAATGTGGCTCATTTCTTACATTGGCCGCAGAAGCCCGACCAATTTGCATCTTGGCCGGCCAGCTCTTGAAGTGGCCAGACTTTGGGCTCTGGCCGTAACCTATGCACCAAACTGCGTTAAGCAGAATTAATTGCATAGAGTCTTGCGTACGATGAGTAGAGCGTAATACATTGCATGTAATGTATTGCACATTACATGCGGTAAGACTTTATGCACATTATTCTGCTTAAAGAGAACCCGAGGTGAGAGTTATATGGAGGCTGCCATATTTATTTCATTTTAAGCAATACCAGCTGCCTGGCTGTCCTGTTGATCGTCTGCTGCTAATACTTTCAGCCATAGACCCTGAACAAGCATATGCCGATCAGATGTTTCTGACAATATTGTCAGAGTTTTCAAGATTAGCTGCATGCTTGTTTAATGTGAGTGATTCAGACACTACTGCAGCAAAAATCTATCAGCAGGGCTGCCAAGAAACTGGTACGGTTTAAAAGAAAATAGAAATGGCAACCTCGGTATCACTCTCACCTCAGGTTAAATTAAACTTATAACAAAAGAGTTGTATAGCTGGCACTGCTGTGAATGCTGATTTATTGGTACAAAATATGTTAAAAAGTCTCAAGTTCAGGATTGTTTCTGCCTCTGTAGAGGCACATTCGGCGCGAAACAGCCGTCAGGCATTCTGCACCCACCACCATCTTTGTGCCTCCTCTCACTCTGGTATGAATCTGTCATTTTTTGCAAGCCTGCACTTGTGACTTTTAACATATTTTGTACCAATAAATCAGCATTCACAGCGGTCCTAGCTTTACACCTCTGTTGTTATGCTTTGCATCTGTCTCCTTGCTTGAGCACACCAGTGAAGCAGCCGTATGAGGAGTGCACACTTTCAAGCTCATTGTTCACCACTCTACGCATGTTTAAGGTGCCAACTAGAGATGTAGCGAACTGTTCGCCGGCGAACAGTTCCAGGCGAACTTTGGGGGTTCGCGTTCGCCTGCACCAGGCGAACTTTTGCGGAAGTTCGATTCGCCCGATAATGCTCTATTGAGCAAAACTTTGACCCTCTATATCACAGTCAGCAGTCACATTAATGCCAAACACACTGTTCTCACTGCTGGAGGCCCGCCCTCCCTCCTCCAAGCAAGGTCCTTATGCCATTTCACTCACTTGTCTGCCTACACTAATTAGTTAAGGAACAGCTGCTTCCCTCCACCCTCCACCCTCCACCCATCTACCTATTCCCTCCTACCGGAGGGAGGAGGGTCTCATCTGCCAGGGAATTATACTATTTCAAAAACCAGTTTACATACCATAGCTGGGAATCGAACCCAGGTCTAACTGTGTGGTGGGCAAGCACCCTAACCGCTGGACTGAAGTCAGACTGGATTAGCTGCATGCTTGTTTCAGGGTGTGATTCAGCCACTATTGCAGTCACAGAGATCAGCTGGACTGCCAGGCAACTGGTATTGTTTACAGGAAACATCCATATCACTCTCAGTTAAGGTTCCCTTTAAGCAACCTAATGTTTCTATTACATTGAGCATAAATGGTAAATGCTAGGCTAGCTTCAGTTAGTACTGGTGTGGTCCAGCGGTTAGGGTGCTTGCCCACCACACAGTGAGACCTGGGTTTGATTCCCAGCCAATGTGAGTTGGCTTTTATGCTACAAATCCTTAAAGGGAACCTAAATGGAGAAGGATATGGATTTTTCCTTTTAAAATAATACCAGTTGCCTGAATCGCCTGCTGATCCTGTGTCTCTAATACTTTTAGCCACAGCCCCTGAACAAGCATGCAGATCAGGTGCTCTGACTGAAGTCAGACTGGATTAGCTGCATGCTTGTTTCAGGGTGTGATTCAGCCACTATTGCAGTCACAGAGATCAGCTGGATTGCCAGGCAACTGGTATTGTTTACAGGAAACATCCATATCACTCTCAGTTAAGGTTCCCTTTAAGCAACCTAATGTTTCTATTGCATTGAGCATAAATAGTAAATGCTAGGCTAGCTTCAGTTAGTACTGCTGTGGTACAGTGGTTAGGGTGCTTGCCCACCACACAGTTAGACGTGGGTTCGATTCCCAGCTATGGTATGTAAACTGGTTTTTGAAATAGTATAATTTCCTGGCAGATGAGACCCTCGGTAGGAGGGAGGAGGGGCCTCCAGGTATTAGAGCCCTTGAAACATGTTTTCTATCATTTTTCCAGCCTCCCCATTGAAGTCTATTGCGGTTCGCAAACTTTTTCGCGAACCGAACCTTTCACGGAGATTCGCGAACAGGGTTCGCGAACTGAAAATCGGAGGTTCGCGACATCTCTAGTGCCAACCCGACTCCATCTTTTCATCCCTTGTATGCATCACTTTGACATATTTTGGTGCATAAATCCTAAGGAGAGGTAAGGGCCAATATTGGACATGGGGATAATAGGATGTTATTTCAACAATATCTTTATAATGGGCAGGTTGAGAGCACTAGAGTTTACATTTTACTTACATTTATTTTCAATGCATTTTATTAGCTTATTATCTAGCAGTGTAGTCTCTTACCGTTTGTAAAATATACATGATCGTTGCGAAAAATCGAACAACTTTACTAAACCGCATCTCTAAGTACTGAAAGAAAAAACATATTTTAGACAATCGATCAAACATTTATACAGTAACATATATAGCCTATAATCGTATCATTAAGATTATAATTACACACACATGCTACAACTTGATAAAAAGAAAAAAGAAAAAAAAAGTACATTTTGTTTCAACATGCATTCAGCTTTTTTTTTTCTTTTTTTTTTTTTTCAAAGTTCAATTTCCAAAAATATTTCTCTCATAAGACATGTTATCTTGTCTCATCTTACTTTCAAATATGTTTTGAGCACCTGCCAAGCTAAAAAAGACTGAACAGTAATATCAATCTTAAATTAACTTATTGCAACTTATTTTGACTTTTTTTTGCTTACTGGTTGTTGAAAAGGTATTTTATTGGTAAAAAGAAATATTTCTTGTTAGAAGACTCCGGGACAAACGTTTATGAAATCAGGCCCCAAGTGTGCCCATAGTATACAAGGGCAGGGAAGACTCACTTGCTAGCAGGCTCGGTTTTACATCACAGGAGCCTATAGGCACTGATGTCCTGGCACCCTAGACCTCACCCTCGATGAACCTACAAAACCCTGCTGAATCGCACCCCAAGTGTATTGGTTGGTCCAACTGCCACTTCTCCCTTACTTCCCTTGCCCGTCATAGCTAGCTACAGGTGTCCCTTAACATTAGGTAGCCAGAGGTACCCTCTGTATTAAGTAGCTAGTGGTGCCCCTGACTGAAAAGAGATCTCGTCAGTGGAATGCAGAGAGCCGGGTGAGTAACCTCTCATTTACACTCTGCTCAGAACTCTACATAGTGAAGGAGGGAGGGTGGGAGGGAGGCACTCGGGGAGGGGAGTGAGCCACCTTTCCATTATCATACACCAGTAGGCATGTGCCTACAGTGCCTTATGGTAAATCCGGCCCTGCTTGTTAGTATGAAATTTAGGCAGGGAAAAATAATATACAGAAGTATTTAAGTGTGCATGAAATAAAGGCGCTGGGATTAGCTGGTAGTAGTAATATCAGTATCTTATTGACTAACCAATAACCCAGCCCCCGCATACCTAACCTTAAATGACCCTCCTGTGACACCCACCAATCTGTCAGCTGCCAATACGGGTCTCACTCACTAGAGGCTTCTGGAGGCGAATACACTGTGAGCACAGTGGATTGTTAAAATTAGTTTGCCCATACATGATACAACCTTAATTGTATGTACACTCAGTAAAATAAAATTATGCATTTCACACTGGAAATCAAGATAATTTTGCTGCCACTACTAAGAGACCTTAGAGCTAGCTATTCCTGAAAGGAAAAATGGTTATTTGCAACAGCGCTGTTTCTAAGGGTGTGCAATCCATGCGACAGCGCTGAGGGAGAGGGGGGCCGTGATGGAGGGGGAGCCGCGACCTCACTGGGACTCAGGGTCAGCCAGGAAGGGCGGCCCACTTCTCCCACCCTTCCTCTCGCCGGGACCGCCCTCCGTGCTCCCCCCTCCGCTGCAGAGTTAGCGCAGGGAAGCCTCTGGTATTGAGCAACTCACCTTCCTGGTTGCTCACATGCCACTGGTCTCCTCCTTGGTTGGCATAGATCCTGATACACGCTCTACTTCCTGTTAATCAGGAAGTAGAGTGTGTATCAGAGGCTATGTACAGGAGGAGAAAAGTGACAAGTGAGCGGCAATTGGTAAGCAGGGAGGTGAGTTGCTCAATACCAGATGCTTCCCTGTGCTAACTCTGCAGCAGAGGGGGGAGCATGGAGAGCGGCCCCGGGGAGAGGAAGGGAGGGAGAAGTGGGCCGCCCTTCCCGGCTGACCCTGAGTCCCAGTGAGGCCGCGGCTCCCCCCTCCATTATGGGGGGCACCTACCTATCTAACCTATACTGGGGACACCTATCGGGTTTTCTTGGCTAGCAAGCAAATCATCATAGTGCAAATCTATCTATCTAACCTATATTGGGGGCACTTACCTATACTGTGGGCACCTACCTATCTAACCTATACTGGGGATGCCTACCTATCTAACCTATACTGGTGTCCACTATACCCGCTACCTATATTGGAGGCACCTACCTAGCTAACCTATACTGACTACCTATACTGGGGGCACCTACCTATCTAACCCAGACTGGGGGCACCTGCCTAAATAATCTATACTGGGGGACAATTGTACTGGCTACCTATACTGGGGCACCTATGCCTGGCTAACTATACTGGGGGACCTATAGCTGGCTACCTATACTGGGTGCAACTAGACCTGGCTAGCCTACACTGCTGGCACCTATACCTGGTTCCGGAGGGGGCTGAAATTTTTACACCCTCGCCCTGGGTGCAATTCGGCCTAGGAACTGCTTTGATTTGCAACCTAGCTAAGGAATCGACAATTTATAAAAATAAGACAATGCAGCGGTATGTCTTTTCTTGAGGACAGAGTTCTAGCATAGATCAGAACAATCAGGTAACAAGGGCAAAACTGGAACGATTTTATTATACTGCCTAGTACACACCATACAATTTTCTGTAATTCTGGGCATAGACTGCTCGTTTGTGCACCGGCATCGAGCCGCTGGCTCGATGCCGGCGCATCCCCGCTCGTCCCCGCGGGCACTTCCTTATCTGCGCTTTGTTTTTTTCCATTGTTCACCCGCTGGGATAGAGCGCGGTATTGATCCGGTGAGGTGATCGGACACGTTGGATATTATCAATCGAGCCATCAGCGGCTCGATTGATAATAAAAAACGAGGCGTGTATGCCCAGCATAAGATTTTCTGTTATATTTACCTGCCAGATAGATTATTTACAACATGTTGGAAATTATCTATCTAACCATCTATCTGCCTAGCAGTTAAGCATTGTTCTACTCAGCAGGAGATAACCAGGAGACAATGCACCAGAGATAAGGACCAGTCTCTACCAATACTTTACAGAAAATAATCTAATTACAGAAAATCTTACAGAAAATGTATAGGTGCCCATACATTAGAACGAATATGGGCAGATTCGGCCAAGAGATAAATTTGTATCAAATCGAATCTGCCCATTCACTACTGGCCGATTCCCGTCCGATTTCAGCATGAACTCATCAGGGAATCGGCTGAGCCACCGCGTCCGCCTCGCCGCTGCCCCCAAAATGTATAAATGTATGTTGTGTAGTGCATTTATACATTACCTTTCCTGTAGCAGCTTGCGGGGTCCATCCGTCCATCTCGCCGGGTAAGCCGCATACACGCTAGCGGCGCATATCGTCTGACGTCAGCCGCTATGTGCCTTCGTGACATCGTGTATGCGGAACCCTGTGAGATGGGCGGAAACCGCGTGGAGGCTGACACCGGACAGGTAATGTATAAACGCACTACACTACATACATTTTTACATTGTGGCGGCAGCGGCGAGGGTTTAGTCGTCTCGTCGCTCATTCGCAATTCGGCCGCTGTACCGCCGCGCACCCGACCAACTGTTCCGAAATTGGTCGCTTTGTCGGTTGGGCATGCACTTGGCAGCACCAATTTTCATCTAATTTGATTATAATATTCGAATTGGATGGTCGGTTGGTTGGTTGGTCGCCTAGTGGATGGCCCCCTTAACAGAAAACTCTAACAGAAAATTGTATGGTGTGTATTAGGCATAAAACTATAAACAAAAAATATACACTGAAGCTGGCAAATAAATGTATCTGGCAGCTGAACAGATGGGTTGGATAGAATTAACCTCTTGACGACCAGCTAACGCCCATTGGCATAAACTGGTCGTCTGCGGGTTACCATGGAAACGGCCGCTCGATCGAGCGGCCTTTCCATGTCAGTTCACGGAGGGTGTCTCCGTGAACAGCCGGAGAGCCGCCAATCGCGGCTCGCCGGCAAAATGTAAACAGGCGGGTTGGCCGGGGATCGCCGGCATATGATAGGCTGAAGCCTATCCTTTAATGCGCAGGACGGCAATCCGTCCTGCGCTGCTCACAGGGGGAGGGAGAGGGAGGGAGCGGGCGAGACGGCGGAGAATGCTGCGGAGGGGGGCTTTGAAGAGCCCCCCCACTAAGCAAATGCAGCCGGCGCCGATCAGACCCCCCCAGCAGGACATCCCCCTAGTGGGGAAAAAAGGGGGGTAGTCTGATCGCCCTGCTGCACTCCTGATCGGTGCTGCGGGCTGTAGAGCCCACACAGCACCGATCACTGAAAAATCCCCTGGTCGGCAAGTTTTAATTAAGCGATGAGAAAATTAGGTAGAATGTCTGAACGTTCAAAGTGAGAAAGACTCTGCATTAAATAATCCAAAATGGTGATTGGTGGCCGGTGTCCGGCTAACATATGCCAGTACATGCGACTTGACAAAAGAACAAATGACCAAGACCTGAGTGGGTCACTGGGTTTATACCCACTCTGTAGCTGGGAGTGACTATGACAAGCAAATTCCAGTACTGCAGCAATTCCCCCCCCCCCCCCCCCCCTTTCAGGGAGGGAGATCTTGGCAACATTCCTGACAAGCTGATCTCTCTGTGCCCATCAGTCATATCAAGAGATGGATTTGATATTTGTATTCAGTAAGGTGTCATAAATTCACAGATATCGAATATGAGTATCAAACTGAAAAGTACGGCTGACAACTTGCATTATTAAGCTGCTGTAAGTGCGATTGGTGTCAAAATCGATCAGTGTGCGTATCGAAAAGACCTTAAAAACTTGTCAAATAATGGTTTAATTTGTATGTTTGTATCACCCTAAAACCTATGAATTCTGAAGAAATATGAATTGTCAGGGTTACAGTGAGTTCACCTGTACCTTGTAGGACAGCTTTTTTAAAGGGACCATCAGATAAAATCAGTTTCTCTCCAGCTCTGGAGGTGTGAATGTTGGAGACAGGTTCCTTCCAATATACCCGGTTTTGCAATTTCTGTAAGTATTGATGCCAGATTGATGGCTTGCTAAACAGCAGGGGATGATTATGCTGATGAGACCTAATCTAATGAACTCTGCAATTTGGCCTGGCATAGTAGAGAAAGTTGTCAGCTCTGGTGGCTTGTGACACTGTGACTGATATATGTATTGACATATTTGATTATGAAGTATGTTGAATGCATCACACACCCCACTCACCCCTAATCCACCCAAAAACATTTAGTGCCAATAGAGTGAAGAAATAGCAGCTTCTATAATTATGCAGAGAGTCTCTAGACTGGTGCTTTACATTTATTTTTTAATCCTTTCCATACAGTAGTTGAACACCGCGAAAACTGCAAACAAAACAAACATGGAACAGTCAATACAGAGCTAACAATCAAACAAGATGCAAAAAGCATGTGCGCAGGTATTAACTACAATGTACATTGCTCCGCTTAACCAAGGGATATCAAACTTTAAAGAGGAACTCCAGTAAAAATGTTATTAACCTTCTTGGCGGTAACCCCAAGCCGCCAGCGAGGATTTCTCAGGCCCTGCTGGGCCAATTTTCATAATTTTTTTTTTTTTTAGAACACGCAGCAAGCACTTTGTTTTGTATTGTTTTTTAATTTTCTTTTTTTTATGCAAAAGTTTTATTTGGGCAATTATGGGAGAATGTGGAAGGTAAATGTACAGTGGGATGCGAAAGTTTGGGCTACCTTGTTAATAGTCATGTATTTCCTGGATAAATCGTTGGTTGTTATGATAAAAAATGTCAGTTAAATATATCATATAGGAGACACACATAGTGATATTTGAGAAGTGAAATTAAGTTTATTGGATTTACAGAAAGTGTGCAATAATTGATTGAACAAAATTAGGAAGGTGCATAAATTTGGGCACCACAAAAAAGAAATGAAATCAATATTTAGTAGATCCTCCTTTTGCAGAAATGACAGCCTCTAAACGCTTCCTGTAGGTTTCAATGAGAGTCTGGATTCTGGTTGAAGATATCTGGACCATTCCTTATTACAAAATATCTCTAGTTCATTCAGGTTTGATGGCTTCTGAGCATGGACAGCTCTCTTTAACTCACACCACAGATTTTCAATTATATTCAGGTCTGAGGACTGAGATGGCCATTCCAGAACATTGTACTTGTTCCTCTGCATGAATGCTTTAGTGGATTTTGAGCAGTGTTTAGGGTCGTTGTCTTGTTGAAAGATACGGCCCCTACACAGTTTCAACTTTGTCACTGATTCCTGGACATTGGTCTCCAGAATCTGCTGATACTAAGTAGAATCCATGCGTCCCTCAACTTTGACAAGATCCCCAGTCCCTGCACTGGCCACACAGCCCCACAGCATGATGGAACCACTACCATATTTTACTGTAGGTAGCAGGTGTTTTTCTTGGAATGCTGTGTTGTTTTTCCTCCATAACGCCCCTTGTTCTGCCCAAATAACTCAATTTTAGTTTCAACAGTCTACAGCACCTTATTCCAAAATGAAGCTGGCTTGTCCAAATGTGCTTTAGCATACCTTAAGCAGCTCTTTTTGTGCTGTGGGCAGAGAAAAGGCTTCCTCTGCATCACTCTCGCATACAGCATCTCCTTGTGTAAAGTGTGCTATTCTCACCATTTGTCACTTCTGCCTAGCCGAGATTTTTCTTGGTTTGCCACTTCGAGCCTTAACTTGAACTGAGCCTGTGGTCTTCCATTTCCTCAATATGTTCCTAACTGTGGAAACAGACAACTGAAATCTGAGACCGCTTTCTGTATCCTTCCCCTAAACCATGATGGTGAACAATCTTTGTCTTCTGATCATTTGAGAGTTGTTTTGAGACCCCCGTGTTGCTACTCTTCAGAGAAAATTAAAAGACGAGGGAAACTTACAATTGACCCCCTTAAATACGCTTTCTCATAAATGGATTCACCTGTGCAAGTAGGTCAGGGGTCACTGAGCTTACCAAGCCAATTTGAGTTCCAAAAATTAGTTCTAAAGGTTTTGGAATCAATAAAATGGCAACAGTGCCCAAATTTATGCACCTGCCTAATTTTATTTAAACAATTATTGCACACTTTCTGTAAATCCAATAAACTTCATTTTACTTCTCAAATATCACTATGTGCGCCCCCCTCTATGATATATTTAACTGACATTTTTTATCGTAACAACCAACAATTTTTACAGGAAAATCATGACGATTAATAAGGTTGCTCAAACTTTCGCACCTCACTCTGTGTGGGTCTTTTTATTAAAATAAATGGATGTAGGTGTAATTTTACTATCAGGCTACAAGATGTCCTTGTACATTATTTCCTGATGTAACATTACTATTAGTACACTAACAGGAAGTAATGCGTGGACGTGTTACTTCCTTAGGTACAATGACCGCAGGCATCTCATTGATGCCGGGGATCATTGATGCGGGGACTTGGATCAATGAATGGGAGCTGATTCATTGATCTCCCCACTAATGGGCAGCGGTGAGAGCAAGCGGTGGCTATTTGCCGCAATAGACGATTATCTGTGTCCCTGGGCAGGAACCGAAGTCCAGCAGGATGTAGATAATCTGTCTGAAACCACATAAGTGGTTAAATTGTATTATGCTCCAGATGCTATTGCATTTTTTGGATGACAATACATGAACCAAGCACTCTGCTGCACATCCTGCTTGCATATATTCTGCCATATGAATCTATTGGTAAACTTTTCCTAAAACTTACGCAGACAAGATAAGCCCTTGCATAATTACAATGAGTTTTTATGGCCTTGTTTTCACCAGGACAATTCCCAGCAGCACAGGAAGAAGGTGAGCAAGCTATGTGCAGTCAGGAAGAGACTGGCTGCAGCCCTATACTGTACCAGATCAGCATTGGCTACCACACGTTAGTGATGGTAGGATAGGGAAGAGACATCTGCAGCTCTGTACCATACAGAGTGCTTGAACGCTCTTGTGAAAGTGAAAGGGAAAGTCTTCTGAATTTGTCACACAGAAGTGATTGTCTCTTGTGTGGGGATAAAAAGGGTAAAAGTGATTGTATACCATAATGGATTTATAATGATGATCTCCACATGTGTTTTTATTTTAATAAAATTCATCATTTAATGCCAAGAGAAGTGTTATATTTAATAAGTCATGACAACCAATCAAAACTCATCTTTCACTGATTTGACTGTTTGCCATAGATGGCAGCAGTCGTTAATGACTGCCTCTGCCAATAATCTGGTGTGTGTACAGCAGCACCCAACCACTTTTGGCAACTCTGCCAGCTTTTTTGCCGATTAATGGTAGAGAGCAATGTTCTCTCCACTTACCCCACCTACCTCCTGCTACTCAGCCCCCACACAGAAATAGAACACCTCATTAGGCTGCAGGCTAATGACATGTCTGTTCACCTCGGCCCAGCCAATGTGGTCAGAGGAATCCGGTATCGATCATCAATGGGCGACATGCCTTGTACACACTAAATTCATTGCATTTTTCACTGAAAGAGTTTGTATGAATCTTTAAGACTGAAGGGCTTCCTCCAACCCCCTCCACGCAGATCACTCCCTCGCAGCCATCCAAAGCCTCCTGGATCCTCCAGTAGAAGCACCATTATCTCTGGCTAGTCAGGGTCAGCCAGCGTAGTCTGACTGTGCGCACTTCCCTGTCATGCTCTCGTGGCTGGGAGCGTTCTTTGTGTATGAAGTAATACTGCGCAGAGAGACCCACAGTCAGGACCAATCTCCTTATTCAGACCCACAAGTCACATATGCAAGAGTAGAAAGTAGAACCAAACACCTCCGCAATCATCTCCATGCGAGGGTACCCCCTGTCTGACCCACACTCACCCTCCGTGGCCTCCACAAATCCAGAGGTGGGGCTCAAAAGCGTATGCGGGCGAAAGAGGCACTGTGTAGATAAGCCACTTGCAGCAACCAATAAGCAGCTTCAGAATCAAATAGGCACTAGGAACATTCCCTCCAGTGGTTGACCTCTTTTTGATCTTGCCCGTTCCCTTGGACCAGTTTATGGAAAAAGGTCTTTTATTCGAGCACATAAATTTTACAACGTGTTCCGCGAGTGCTTTCCCACTTCCTCAGGTCAGTAAGAAAACGGGTGCCTTAACTGCTATGGCTGTGTAGCAAGCATGAGCACAGGTGCAGAACTACTGCGCCTGCGCAGTACAGACCTGATGACATCAGCTAGAGCTCGTGACCTGCACCGTGGAGCGCACAAGAAGCCAACCCAGAAGCCGACCTGGTGAGGTTGGCTTCTGCAGTGGAGGACACTGGGAGCCACCAGAGCGGCGTCGAGGGCACAGGACGGCTGCCAGGGCTAGGAGGAAGCCCCAGGTAAGAGGATTTAAATGTTTCTTTTAGCTTGGACCTCTCCTTTAAAATAATACATGCTACCATAATTAAAACCCACGTATTTTATTTGCCCATTTGTACCGGTTATTACACCATTTAAATTATGTCCCTATCACAATGTATGTTGCCAATATCTTATTTTGAAATAAAGGTGCATTTTTTCAGTTTTGCATCCATCACTATATACAAGCTTATAATTTAACCACTTCTGGATTTCACAGACGCTTAACTACGCCCCTATTGACTTAATCAGTGGATCAGGGGCGTAGTTAAACGCCCTGCCGTTGTTGTGCTGTGTGCATGCAATCGTGCGCGTGCACGCGTGCGCACCAGCTGATGTCATCTCTGGGAGGGATTGATGAATGGGAGTAACTACTCCCATCACCAATCAGATGCCTGTAACCATGAATGAGCACTGCTATAAGCCAATAGCAGTGCTCATTCATTTGTGAGGTTTACAAACCGTTACCTTGTAATCACTCCTGAGAGGATTGCAAGGTAACTGGATCTTCTTTACTTGCAAACTTACTGCCACCTGGTGGATTTTATAAATATACCAGGACTTTATTCACCCCTGATCACCCTTGATCACCTCTGATCACTCCTGATCTAATCCTAGCCTCCCTTGCTACTTTTTTTTTTATACAGCAGACTTATTTCTGCTGTATTTTTGTGTATTCTTTGCAAGAGGTGTTCGCCATTCTGGAGCGTGACAGTGACAGCAGCAGCAGCGAATGTGAGGATGATTTGGAGTCAACAGATATTGATTGGCTGCAGTCCGAGTCAGAAAGCGTCTCAACGGACAGTGATTCTGAGTCTGCTGGGCCATGCACAGCTCAGCCATCTAGGAGCGAGGGGCAGGCAAGGGGCATTAGTGACACTGACACTGCTTCTGAAGGAGGGTCAACTATAGCTACCTCCAGCAATGCCAGCCCAATGCCAGAGGGCTGCCAGGCCAAGGCAGAGCATGCCAGCAAGGGTACCACCGATGGACCAGCTACCCTATGATCTAAGCCACCCACAATGGTCGGCATATAATATGGAGACCCCTAACCTCCCTCCCTTCACAGCCAGGTGTGGACTATTAGTGGACACCAGCAACATGCAGCCCATTGACTTTTTTGATTTTTTTTTTTGCCAGAGCTTTCTGCAGTATGTCTGTGAGCAGAGCAATATCTATGCCCAGCAATGCATAGTGGACCATCCCACCTCTGTGTTAGCTTCCCACTGGACCCCTGCAACTACCCGTGATTTGAAAGTTTTTTTTGGGATTGACTTTTAATATTGCCCTTTGTCCATTACCTGAACAGCATCTGTACTGGACAAAAGATCCAATCCACTGCATCCCAATTTATTCAGCCAGAATGTCTAGAGGCCGCTACCAAATGCTGCTAACCTGCTTGCATTTTAGAAATAATGAAGACCACCTCCCACCTGACAACCCAGCCCATGACCGATTATTTAAATTGAAACCCTTCATCGACCATTTAAATAGAACCTTTGCAGAAAAATACATGCCAGAGCAAAGAATAGCCATCCTTAATCCCTTTCCACGGGAGGCTGACAATCAAACAATATATACCCAACAAAAGGTCACAGTACGGGATTAAACTGTACAAGTTGTGTGAAAGTGGGAGTGGCTATGTCTATTCATTAAACATTTATGAAGGGAAGGACAGCTTAATACAGCCTCCTGGATGCCCTCCCTACATGGGTAGAACAGAGAGGATAGTACTGGACCTCCTCAACCCTCTACTCCACCAGGGTTACCACCTTTACATGGACAATTTTTACACAAGTGTCCCACTGTTCAAACATTTATTTTCAGTCCAGATTCCAGCCTGCAGAACTGTCAGGGCAAATCGCAAAGGCCTGCCATCAGAGGTCGTTCATAAAAAACTGAAGAGGAGGGAGACCTGCAGCCAACGGAGCAACGAGCTGCTTACTTTAAAATTCAGAGATAAGCAAGATGTCTTAGCCCTCACCACCATCCACTCCGAGGCAGCAACAATTGTGAGGACTTGTTCTCAGGAAGTAGTAAAACCGATGGCCATCGTTGAGTTCACCAAGTTCATGGGACTTGTTCTACCAGGTTTTGGCACCATACAGGCTCAACAGGAAGAGGAAGGCCTGGTACAAAAAAGTGGCTCTATTTTTTTCCAGGTGTGCCTCCAAAACGCCTTTGTCCTGTACAAAAAATCAGGTGACAGGGCCACTTTTTTAAAGTTCCAGCAAGCGATAATTAAATGTCTCCTTTTTGAATATGGACAACCTGCCCCAAACCCAGACCAACTTCGTGCAGTAAATGTTGCCAGATTTGAGGGAAATCATTTTCCTGCCCCACTCCCCCCAACTGCATCAAAACCATACCCCCAAAAAAGGTGCAGAGTTTGTCGTAAAAATGGCATTCGAAGGGACATCAGGTATCATTGTCCGAAATGTCCGTCCAAAGCAGCACTATGCCTTAATCCCCGCTTTGAGACATATGAGTCCTTCATTATTAGTTTTTTTGTTTACCCTTTCACTGCCCACATTTTTATGGTATCATTGAACTGTATTTGACTCTCCGGTTCTGACCTCTGGCATGGATGACAACCACACTTTGAAATTTGACCTCTGGCATAACTAACGACCACCCTCTGACCTCTGGCATGGCTGCCAAATTACCCTCTGACCTCTGGCACGGCTGACCTACCAAACTCTGACCCTTGACTAACACCTTCGGACCTCCTGACTTCCACCTTTCTACAGCTTCTACAATGGTGAGTACCAATGTGTGTATGTTTAGAGACATTGTTAAGCCCTAAGTATACTTTGCTAAAGCCTGGTACAGACTTTCAATTATGATTGGCCAATCACTGACCAATTTTACTATTGCATCTTGAATAATATGAGCAGATTGTGTAGGTAAACCCTCATACTACAGTATCAGCATTTACCTACACAATCTGCTCATACTATTCAATATTTGTTGACTCTCATATTACATGGGAAGGTGTTACAATTGGTCAGTGATTAGCCAATCTTAATCAAAAGTGTGTACCGGACTTAAAAAAAGAATGACACTTTGGGGAGAAAATTGGCCTTGAAAAAGTTGTTGGTGCTACTTGTGGTTATCAGTGTGTGGTGTGCCCAAGAAGCTATCTGATGATGTATATAGGGTACCATTTTAACCGTGACAAGTGAGAGAATATAATTTGGGATGTAGTATTGTTGAAGCCTATGTCATGTGATTTTTTTTTCCTGCCAAAGTGAAGAAAACTGTAAAAAAAAAATGCTATTTTCAAACTTGTGGTGCAATTTCAGCAAGAAGGCATGAATCCAAATGTTACAACATATGTATATCTGAGTAGGCCTGGGTCTCTAGTTTTAAGAATGGTGAAGTTTATGATCTGTACCAAATGTTCTGAGACTCCAGGGGCTTTGCTAAGAAAGAATGACTGTACTACTTTTGTTGCAAAAAAATGGCCTTAAAAAATCCAATGGTGCTACTTGTGGTTATCAGTGTGCGGTGTGCCCAAGAAGCTATCTGATGATGTATATAGGGTATCATTTTAACCGTGACAAGCGAGAGAATATAATTTGGGGAATTTGACAACTGAAACCTATGTCATGTGAATTTTCTTTAGCAAGAAACTGAATGAAAAGCAATAAAATTGTTATTTTCATATACTCGGCACCAAAATAAAACGCTTGTAAAAAAAACCCTCACAAGTGACATAATTAAAAAGACAATACATCAATAGCTACCTCAGCTTTTTAATTATGTATGCCATGATGGTATATTACTGTTACTTTTACAGATAATGGCTTTTAATTACTGATAGAGTACAATGAAAAAACTGAAAAAATGTGCCTCTATTTCCAAATAATATATTGTTGCCATACATTGTACTAGGAACATTATTTAAATGTTGTGATAACTGGGACAAATGGGCGGATAAAATGTGTTGGTTTTGTCTATGGTATCTTTGTCTATTTTAAAACTACAGTGGTTGGAAATATAGAAATAGTGTATTTTTTCATTTTTTTCCTTTTTTTCCCTTTAAAATGCATAGAGAATAACATTATTACTAAAATAAAATATCACCCATGAAAAGCTTAATTTGTGGTGAAAAAAACAAGCTATAGATCATTCACATGTGATCCTGAAGTGGTTAAAAAAGATGAGTAATATACCATCTTGACATGCATATTAAAGTTCAGACCCTTAGGTAACTATTCATTTTTTTGTTTTGTTTTTTTAATTATTTTTTTTTATTTTGTTTTAGTTAAAAAATGTATTTGGGTTTTTTTTTTGGGTGTGGGAGGTAAATGGTTAATTTGAAATGTAATTTATTGTGTTTTGTGTGAAAAAAAATGTATGTACATGCAATTTTACTATTTGGCCACAAGATGGCTACAGTAATTTTTTTTTTTTATTCCAACCTGCAACCGAGTACTCTCACTTTTAGGAAGTATAAGGACGTGATTATTATTATTATTTTTTTATCAGGAAGACCGCAGTTTCTCATAAGAAGCTGTTGATCTTTCTCACGGGGACTTGGATCAATGAATGGGAGCTATGTTCCCAATTATTGATCTCTGGGCTAACGGGGGTGGCATGGGAGCGCGCGGGCGCACAAGCAGCAGCAGCCTTTTGGATGTTACAGTAATGTTCAAAAGGCTAAAATGGTTAAAGGACAACTGAAGTGAGAAGAGGATGGAGGTTGCCATATATTTATTTTCTTTCAAACAATACCAGTTGCCTGGCAGCCCTTCTGATCTATTTGGCTGCAGTAGTGTCTGAGTCACACTAGAAACAAGCATGAAGCTAATTTTGTCAGATTTGACAATAACGTCAGAAACATCTGATCTGTTGCATGTTTGCTCAGGGTCTATGGCTAAAAGTATGCTTATTAAGTAGTGACTGGTATGCTAATTGAGATCTGCAGTCATATTTATAATCAGCAGATCAGGTAAAAGTTAGCTTAGCGCATTATTAATACTATCTTTTACTATCAATATTCTCTTTTTTTGGTTGCTGTGTTTATACTTAATGTCATATTCTTCCCTCTTTTAATAATTGCTGTGGCATAGCTTAGTGGCACTAAAACCTTTTACAGTTTATGGTAGTTGAAAATGCATTTTCTATTTCGCCTTGCAACGTTAGCTCAATTTTTCATCCTCATAAAATGAGTGTACTTTGTGCTCTCTCTATAAAGTACTGACTGCCCAGTAGTGATGAGCTTGAATTTTGCATGGTAGTAATGTTGATGTGAAATGTGGAATTACAATGCAAAATTGTTATGTGAAATTGCAAAATGTATGCCCATGGACTTTAACCCTTTCTGCTTTTATGTCAGGAATGTCTGTCCTTGACGTTTTTTTTTCTGCATAGGTCTAATGTAGGACCTAGTCCGACACTGGAAAAATGGCCAAAGTTAGGTATTGTGTCAACCTCTTCAGATCAAAGTGTCTGACTATGTCTGACATTGATCACTCCCAGCCCCATCCTCCGCCACTGTGCCCCATTATGTAAATATTGCCTGGGCGCATTCAGGCTGTCACCAGGGGCGCCATTGCTGGATTTAGTCTAGCACAACGTCAACATATGTGGATCAAAGTGTTGGACAAAGTCCAACAATTTGACCCTGTCCAGCATCACACAGTGCCACGTAAAAACAAAATGACCCTGTCACGCATGTAATGGAGCAGAGCTACAGCACATGACCTGGAGCTGTCCCCGCCCCCTTCCACTGATGCTTTAGACTAAGGAGGTGGAGACCTTTTGGGGGGGTGATTGCAAAAATGGATTGGAAAGGGTTAATGTAGCTATGCCATTTCACATATCTCACACGTGAAAATGTGTTTTTCTTATGCCCCACAGACCTCAATACATGGCACAAAAAATTATACAAAATTGCGTAAAATCTAAATTACCCACTAAATAATAATTTTGATCAGTCATAATTGCGGAAATTAATCAACACTACTGTCTAGTCAGACCCTATATTTCTGCATGAGTATTTTGCTGCCCAAAGGCAGGAGAATTGGACTATAAGATTCCCTTTTTCTCCCCCAAAAGTGGGGGAAAAAGTCACTGCATCTTATAGTTCAAATGCAGGGAGTTCCTGACTTGTGAATGCCTGCCAATACGAACCTCCAACCCACCGCAATGTTGGGGACTCCCTGTACTGTGCCTATGCAGAGGAGGACACAGGGACAAACAGAGGACACACAGGGACACAAAGGGGCATAGAGGGGGACGCAAAGGGGCATAGAGGATGACACATGGGGGACACAGGAGGACACAAAAGGTACAAGGGGGCATGAGGTATAAAGGGGGCATAATCCACAAGATGCCACTTTACCATGGATGCACCAGGTTTTAGTATGTATGTATGTATGTATGTATGTATGTATGTATGTATATATATATATATATATATATATATATATATATATATATATATATATATATATATATATATTTCCAGTGTTTTTTGTCCTCTAAACCTAGGTGCATCTTATGGTCAGGAGCGTCTTATGCTAGGTACACACCATACAATTTTCTGTTAGATTTTCTCTTAGATTTACTTGCCAGATAGATTTACCTACAACATGGAAAAAAAGCTAACAGACGAATCGAACAGAAAATTGTATGGTGTGTACCTAGCATAATAGTCTGAAAAATACAGTAACTGTTATCAGCAAAACACACCCACTATGCATTGTGCTATCAGGGAGGATCTGGGGTGGGGGGTTCATTTTCTGTACTCATATATCATGGTAAGAAATGTTAATAATGTTCAACAAAATCCTTGAAATGTGTCGATTTGAACCAAGGTAGTTGATTTTTTTAAAATGTATTTATAAAATTTTATAAACAAAAGTGGAATGTAATTTACATGCTGCATTACTGATTTTTGTGTTTTAAGACATTGGCATGCCAGCACCATATGTAAAATAAGTATTGTTTCTTTGTTACTTGGTGCTTTTACTTATAGTACATTAGTTGCAATGTGTGCTATTCCCAATTTGTTTGAAAAAACATTCCTACACCTTCTTAATTGTTCCCTCTCCTGGTTGCTAAAATGCTGATAACATTTGCACAGGAATGAAAAGGGTTGGAGAGGGGCAAATTGCAAACACAAAGTACCGATGTACAGGCTAGCTCAGAGTCAGCTGAAATGATTAAAAATGGTAGTGACATTTTTTTTTTTTTTTGTTGTTTTTTTTTAAAGACCACCCTCTGGGAAAAAGCATAAAATTCAAAATGCATGATTGTGCATATGTATAAAAAGTTCATTAGTTCCAGAGTAAAAATTCACTACCAATTACTTTTTCCGAGGTCGCTGTCACAATAGAATCCATTTTCACATGGGATATTTTCAAAAGCACTTACTGAACAGCAATTACTCAGTCCAACTGCCAAAACAATGTGTAAGTGAGTATAGCCCCTTTCCAGGGAATGCTTTTCTACAGTAAATCTTGAGGATCCTCCATGATGTGATGAACTAGGCCATCCCCTGATAGATTTGTCAGATTTTTACTGCCTAATGTAAGTGACAGCAACGCAGAACAAAAGTAATTTAATAAACATTTTAATCTGTGAGAAATGTACCATATTTTTGGGCATATAAGACACTTCGGACTATAAGATGCACCTAGGTTTAGAGGGCAGAAACCAGGGAAAAATATATACTAAATCTGTTGCATCCATGGTCCAGGAGCTTTTTGTAGCTGTTCTCTCCCAAGTATTTTCCTCCTGTGTCCTCCTGTCCCCTTCTGTCCCCCCATGTGTCTCCTCCACTCCCCGTGTCCTCCTATGGTTCTGTCCCCTTGTGTCCTCCTTTGCACCCCCTGTGTCTCCCCTTTTGTCCTACTATGTCCTCTTTTTCCAGGAGACATGAGGGGAGTGGAAGAGGGCACAAGGGCATAGTATAGGGAGTTCATGACATTGCAGCAGGTCCGCGGTTCATATCGGAAGACGTTCATAAGTCAGAGACTCCCTGTATTTGGCATATAAGACGCAGGGTCTTTTTTTCCCCATTTTTGGATGAACAAAAGTGTCTTATATGCCGAAAAATACGGTACTTCTTAAGTGTATAGTTTTTTTTATTTTTAGTAGCAGTGGTCCTTTAAAACTGTTAATTAAAACTCCTTATGTAAGTATAAAACAAAAGATCAGTTAACAACGCATGTAAATAAAATAAATCTCCATATCCTTCTTGCTACACGTGGATCTCCCAAGACGCAAACTTAATCCAATAGTGGATTACTAACTGTTCTGTCCTGATGGTTGTTGTGTCTAAACATGTCCCACTTTTTAGTAAGTTGCTATTTAGTATCTAAAGTTTATGTGCATATTTCTTACCTCATAAGTGCTAGTAACTCCAGACCTGTAGAAGACTGGGATAAACAGTTCAGCAGAAATAGTGATTACACATGTGTAGGCAATAAGGAAAAATAGATAGTGTGCTCCAAAACGAACGACTTCTGCAGGAGCCCCCAAAACAGTAATAGCAGACATAAAGCTTGCAGTCAGTGACAAAGCCACGGGTCCACATGTCATTTGTCTGCCACCAATCAGGAACTCACGGGATGTTTTATTTCTCCTTTCTTTAATGGCAAAGAAGACTCCAATGCCTGCTGACACAACCAGGAGGGCCGCAAACACAACATAGTCCCAGATTTTAAAGGTAGCAATCTCAGGCTCCTCAAATTCTGGCATCTTGGCTGCTAATTGTTGCTTGCTCTTGAAAATTAAAAATGATGCAATTTCTGAATCTGTTTGTCATCCATATAGAATAGTGGTGGCAAAATCAGAGTTTATAGTAAGTACTTTGCGCTGCATAGACAGATGGACATCTGCCGCTGCCTGAAGTGAAAGGGGATATATTGTTAACTGATTCACTTATTCTTATTTACATCTTCACAAGTTCTCAGGTGAGGCAAAGTGCTGTCAACTGGCAAATAATATTGCTTAATTGCTTTACAGCAGTGATGTATGTTATCACTGCTTTATTTAGTTAAACATTAACCACCTCAATGGATGCTGTCTATATGGTACTGAATCCCAGGATCTGATATGTTCTGCTCACTAATCTGACTGTAGGAAGTAGCATTAATCAGACAGCTAGCAACAGAGAGAGCTAGAGCGATGGGGGGACTTAGACCATTTGGTTTGGAGACAATCACAACCAAGTGGGCCTTGGAGGAAAGTGATGGGGGAAGGTTGAGTGCAGAAAAAAAGGGAGTGGTGCCACAGAAGTCAAATATAGCGTGACAAGGTTCAGTGCCCTAACTTTTCACTGTTGATCAGTGTGTTTTCTGCCAGTGCCCTGTTGTCCAAACTTCCCCCAAAATGTGTTACATTTTTCAGTTACAGTATGCCTTCAGTTTGTAGTATTTTCAAACCACTGATCAAAACAGGGATCACCTTTGACATAGATTGTCAAAATCTTTGACTGCTGGTTGAATACTGGTAGCCTTCCATGACTTCTTGCCGATATTGTGGGGCCACCTTTAACTTCTTGCAAATATTGTGAGTCAGCTATAAGTGCTTGAAGGGCTCTGAAAAGTGGTACGTATTATTGCGACACTGCATCACTGGGGCACCAGGATAAGCTGCTATGAGTAAAATACCGGTTTTCCCAGCACCTATCCTAACCTTAACCCTCCAGTTAAGGCTCTTAACCCTAACTACCCTATCCTAGAAAAAAGCGCCTAGAAAAAAAGGGTGCGGGTTATAGCCGACCTTTTAAAATATTGTCTATAATATTTTTTTTTCTCATTTCTTCCTCTTTACCTGAGACAGAATAATAAATATGTTAAAATAACTGTATTAAAAAGGGCACAGGGAGTATCCAAAATTACAAAATATTGTCTAAAACAATGAAAACGAGAAAATATTTACAGTCCTAATGAGGACACAAAAACATTTTGTAAATATTAACAATATTTTACTGCAACTAACCCTAACCCTACTCTCACTCCGAACCCTCCCTCTACTGATGCCTAACCCTAAGACCTCCCCCTTGTGGTGCCTAACCCAAAACAACCCCTTCCTGACCCCTAACATAAAACCCCCTTTCTATGTTGCAAAGTACGCAAATATAAAAAAATACAGTTCTAAAATACATTTCAAAATTTGCAAAATATAACTATAATTTAGAAAATAATTCTCAAAACGTATTTCAAAATGATAAATAAAACATTTAAAATATTTTAAAACATAATTGTCAGGATTTCAAAATGATCATTTTCAAAATGTTCGTTCTCAATACACAAAAAATTCCGTAGGACGAGCCTGGACCCAAATTTCTTATGTTGGTGCCCAATAGCCGATTTTTTGCATTAGCAATTATGATGCACCTATGATTCACCCAAATAGTCCATTAGCCGTAGGCACCCAAATGTCATGATTCCCCCTGGAGGTACCCACCCTTAACCCCCCCCCCCCCTTCCATCTAAGGCCAATCCTTAACTCCCCCTACCACTCAAAGTGCCTAACTGATAATTTTAGGCAGCCAAGTTCCGATAGTTGTAGCAGATCGTTTAAAATTGGCTACAACCATCAGATTCTATGTAATAATCAGTCAGCTACTACTCACATCGGGCACCCAAATGAACGGCTAGGGCGACCGATTGCCGATATTTAACTTTAGGAGATCATGGCACTAAATCCACCTGATCTTCTGAAAAGGACTGCCAGGCTGCATTGTCACTTACCTGACAATCACTCATGCGTGGCTTCCTCTCTAAGATGCAACTCCTGAGAATGCGACAAGCCCCACTCCACCTTTCCCAAATTGTTGTCACTAAGGGGGGGTTGAGGCTAGGGAAGGTGTGTTTCTGGGATTTGATGCTTAGCACAATGGAAGCCACACAAGAAAGAAATCTAGAAGTGTGGCCCTATTGGTATTTGTAGATGACCCCCAAACAGCCCTTGAAGGAAAGAAAGTGAACCAAAGGGAAAATGCATGAAACTGGCAACAACTAAGACCTTTTTTTAATGTCTCATTTTAGAAAGGACCTATTTTCTAGTAAATGTGAAGGCCCAGAAAAGTTTCAATTTACATTCAAACTGTTAAACAGAAACTTTAGTTTTCCTTCAACATGCCCCCCCCCCCCCCCCCAAAAAAAATCCTATTTATATTAATAATATAACAAAGTTCCATAGTTTGACGGCAGTGGAGTATTGTACCATGTTAGCCATCCGTAAAAGAAGTTTTGAATCGGGATGATTCCATTAATTGGCTAACTTAGAAAAAAAGGAGTGAGCCTTCAGCTATGAAGCCTTACTCAGACTGATTCCTATATACTGGGCTGGCAGCATTTAAAACACAGCTTGTACACAATGGACATTAAAAAGAAGATCCATTGTTCTGCAACCATAAATATGTTATTGGGTGCCTTAATTACAACATCATGAGGATCTCACAGGGAGGCTAGCTAGACTCTCATGATGTTGTAATTGAGGCATCCAATGCCATTTATTTATAGTTGCAGAACAATGCATCTCCTTTGTACTGTCCAGTGTATATACGCTGTGTGTTCTAGTTGTCAGTATACAGTAATCAGTCTGAGGAAGGTGTCATAGCTGAAAGGTTACTCCTTGTTTTCTAAGTTAGACAATAAATGGTATCCTCCTGATTCAAAACGTCTTTCTTTTCCATAGTTTGCAAACCTAAAAGGCATTGCAAATTAGAAACTATGCCACTTTTGCAAATGGTTTAGCAAAATAAATCTTGTCAGGTTTTCCAACCTCCATTGTCATTGGGTTGGTAACAATAGCAAACAATTTGCAGTTAGAGCGAACTTCCGTGGTTTGTGATCGCGGAGAACCGGGAAGTTTTCCAGTAGTTAGGTTCGCCCCCATAGTGCACCATTAGGGTCAACTTTGACCCTCTACATCACAGTCAGCAGGCACATTGTAGCCAATCAGGCTACACTCCCTCCTGGAGACACTCCCCCCCCCTTTATAAAAGGCAGGCCCCACCGGCCATTATACTCACTCGTGTGCCTGCAGTAAATAGAGAAGGGACAGCTGATGCAGTGCAGACTCTCTCAAAGGGAAAGATTAGTTAAGCTCTTGTAGGCTTCTTAGCTTGCTCCTTGCTGATTACTATTGCTAAAATATCACTCCACAATAGCTCTTTTGAGAGTTCTTGTGATCTATTTTTTTTTCTGTGTCCCACTGACACTTGTGTTGCATAGACAGCCTTGATAATCCATACTGTGTGTGTGCCACTGCCAGGCCTAGCACATTCAGTGACTACCTGTGTGTGTGACAGGTGCACATTGTAATACCCAGTACTGCATATACCTACTAGCTGTTGTTCACAGTGCACCCACCTACCTACTTGAGCGCATGCAGTGTGATATACCACTCCATGCATACCTGTTAACTGCACCTGTGTGACTGACTGCACATTGTATTAGTCAAGTCAGTGCATACTTCATACCCCCAATATGGACAAAACAAAAGGCAGAGGCAGGCCACCTGGCAGGTCTGTTCGAGGTCGCGCTGTCATGATTTCGTGCGGCCCACGACCAAAGTACAGCGTTCAGAACCAGAAGAAAGCACGTGCCATCAACCCCCAATATTGTCAGGACGTAGTTGACTATTTAACACAGAACACCTCATCTTTCTCAGCTTCCGCATAGAAGCGTGACATATCCTGCTCTGATTCTGGCATCCCACTTAACACTCAGTCGGCCGCCACCACCAAAGTGCCATCACCCCACAGCTCAGAAGTGTGGAAATTGTTTTGTGTGTCTGCCTCAGATGAGAGCAATGCCATCTGTACTCTCTTCCACCAAAAATTAAGCCGTGGAAAAGACTAAGACCCGCGTAGGGACAACTACCTTACGAAGGCACATGATTACAAAGCCCAAACTGCAATGGGATGACCACCTGAGGGAAAGCAGCACACAAAAACAAATCCACACACGGCAGTGGAAGATATGCAATTATTTCTCAAAAAAAGGAGATACCCTCTTTCTTTGGAGACATTTTTCGGAAAAGTTCCTGGAACGGATGGGTCCCAGTACCCGTCCATTGGAACTTGGCTCATTAGTTTGTATGGAGATGAATGCGGATATGGGTGATAGGGATCGGGAAAGGGGAAAATTTTGTTGGGATAAACCTTCTGTCGAGGTTGGTCTAGTTGCAGGGGTATGGAAAGGTCAGTGGATTGTTTTTAATACTTTGAAACTAATAAAATGGAGTCATTAAAAATTTTAACAATAAATGTTAATGGAGCTAATGTAGGGAGTAGGGACTAAGAGGAGCAGAATTGTTTCTGATTTATTAAGAAATAAAATAGATATAGCCTTAGGGCCCGTTCACACTGCACGCGTTTCCAGCCGCGTTTTGGAAACGCGTGCAGGTGGCCGATACGCACGACATCAGACATTGCATAGAGTGCAATGTCTGATGTTCACACTGCATGCGTTCCGGACCTGTGCGGTCCGGGAACGCATGCTGCACGCAGATTTTGCTAAAACGCGTGGCTGTCCCATTCACTTTTCAGTGATGGGATCAGCCACGCAACGCACACAAACGCGGATGGCCATGCGTTCGTACGCGTTGCGGTCCGCACGCGTTCCGCACGCATGGCCATCCGCATTTGTGATCTGAACGGGCCCTTACTGCAGGAAATGCATTTCCAAACGGGGAGAACACCCAAAATGCTTGATAAAAGATATAATTGGATATGCAATAACAATAGAAAAAAAAAAAGAAAACATGCGGTGTAGCGATTTTGATAAACACGAAGACCCCAGTAATAATAGAAAAGATCATCACTGACGACTCTGCGCGAGAGTTAATAATAATAGGGAAACTGAATGATCAGTGGATAACAATCGCCAATGCCTACGCCCCTAATGAGAAGCAAGTAGATTTTGCTCTTCAATTTTTTGAAAAAGTAATAGAAGTGGCTAAAGGGAGAATCATTATAGGGGGGGATTTTAATCTAGTTTTGGATACCTTCTGGGATTCTTCCCGAGGCCATATTCATGCAGTAGGAAAATCGGAGACCCGGCTGAATACCCTGATGAATAATCTATCTCTGCTTAAAATCTGGAGAATAAAACATGCTGGAGAAAGAGACTACACCTTCTTCTCCAAGGTAAATAAATCATACTCCCGGATTGATTATATATTCATCACTCAATCACAAATAGACTCAGTTGAGGAAGTAAAGATTGGACAGTTTACATATTCTGATCATGCACAAGTAATCGTGACACTTAAAACATCAGCAATAGGCCTAAATAGAAGAGGATGGAGATTAAATCCTGATCTCTTAAAAGAGGAAATTGTCAAAAATGAAATAGCAGATGAAATAAAGGAATTTATTGAATTCAATGTATTGGATGAAATCAAGCCATGCATGGTATGGGACTCTTTTAAGTGTGTGATGAGAGGAGCTTTGATAGAATTAGCAGTAAGGTCGAAAAGAATCAAAGCAAAAAAAATAATGAATTATTAAAAGAATTAAGAACTGCAGAACAGAAACATAAGATGCAATTATGTAGTTTGTCATTAGCTAGCCTGACACGGGTCAGAACAGAACTGAATGACCTGCTCGATAAGTGTGGTGTAGAATACAAGGAGACAAAAAATAAATTAATAAAAGGGAGAAATAAAGCAGGGAAAATTTTAGCTGATATCCATAGGGGTAACAAGAAAAACATCACGATTAGGAGGATTATGGATAAAGATGGCATGGTAAGGAGTACAAATGAAGAGATAGGTGGTGTCTTTACGGAATTTTACACCAATCTCTATAACCTTGAGAAGCCCCAAGAGACGCCTGCAGCCTTTTTAAGTAATATTGAAACTGAGAAGTTATCAGTGGAAGAAAAATTGGAACTTGAGAAACCGATAAGTGAGGAAGAATTTTTAATGGCGTTACATAAATGTAAAGTAGGTAAAAGTCCGGGTCCCGATGTATTTTGTATAGAATTTTATAAAACATTCGAAGCTGAAATATCGAAGCTTTTTTGTTGGATGGTTAACTCGGAAGAAGAGTCTACATTCTCATGCTTAAATAACAGTGCATTAATAACCTTAATTCCACCTCCACCTCACACTCTACAGCAGCGTTCCTCAACCGGGGTTCCGCGGAACCCTGGGGTTCCGTGAGAACCCCTCAGGGGTTCCGCGGCATTTTGGTACTTCTGCGGGACAAATTTGTCCCGCTTTCTCCTTCCGTGGGACAAAATAGTCCCACTGATGCGACCGGCGGATTGATTCAATCCGTGCCGCATCACGCCGCTTTCTTATTGGGCAGTCTTCGCGCCCTTCACTGATGCGGAAGCAGTGAGCGTAGTGGACGCGCGGAAGACGAGCCTGAGCGAGAGAGGAGGCGGTGAAAGAGACGGCTGAGGAGACGCATCGAGGGCATTCACCCGGTGAGTATATTGGGCCTGTGCAGCATGCGCTTTTGTGGATGGCTGACTGGGGGCCTGTTACTTTCCCCACCCACACGCTTAGAAATAAGGGATGCAGAAGGTGCGACTTGCACAGAGGGGCCCCCAGATCCTTAGCTACGCCCCGAGTGTGTACTGTAGCCAGCCAGAAACCTGTACGAAAGGTGACAGCAAGCCTGGCGCCCCCACCCCTGGCTGCAGCTTTCAGTGTTACTGGGACAGTCCCGGCGCATGTAAAATTCAGATGACTGAATTCCTTCTACTACAAGTTACTCTGCTGACATGTTTCTGATTAGCAGACACAAACACAGAGGCCTCACAGAGCCGAGAGCCAGAGACAATGCCAGTCACTACGCTACGGAGAGACAGACAATGGGGGTCCCTGTTCCAGCCTGCACCTCCATGCCTGTTATATTGGGGGTCCCTGTTCCAACCTACATCTCTGCCTGTTATTTTGGTGGTCCCTGTTCCAGCCTGCACCTCTATGCCTGTTATATTGGGGGTCCCTGTTCCAGCCTGCACCTCTATGCCTGTTATATTGGGGGTCCCTGTTCCAACCTACAACTCTGCCTGTTATATTGGTGGTCCCTGTTCCAGCCTGCACCTCTATGCCTGTTATATTGGGGGTCCCTGTTCCAGCCTGCACCTCTATGCCTGTTATATTGGGGGTCCCTGTTCCAGCCTGCACCTCTATGCCTGTTATATTGGGGGTCCCTGTTCCAACCTACATCTCTGCCTGTTATATTGGTGGTCCCTGTTCCAGCCTGCACCTCTATGCCTGTTATATTGGGGGTCCCTGTTCCAGCCTGCACCTCTATGCCTGTTATATTGGGGGTCCCTGTTCCAACCTACATCTCTGCCTGTTATATTGGTGGTCCCTGTTCCAGCCTGCACCTCTATGCCTGTTATATTGGGGGTCCCTGTTCCAGCCTGCACCTCTATGCCTGTTATATTGGGGGTCCCTGTTCCAGCCTGCACCTCTATGCCTGTTATATTGGGGGTCCCTGTTCCAGCCTACATCTATATGCCTGTTTAGTTACTTATATTGGGGGGTCCTATTCCAGCCTACACCTCTATGCCTGTTTGGTTACTTGGGGTTATACTTGGGGTGATTGCCACATTGTATTTGGGGGTGAGAAATGCATTTATTATGTGAGATGATTATTGCATTTGCTATGTTAGTAGATTGGGGCAATTTATATATGGGGTGATTGCCACTTGTATACGGGGGTGATTAATGCACTTATTATGTGAGATGATTACTGCATTTGCTATGGTAGTAGATTGGGTCAATTTATATGTGGGGTGATTGCCACTTGTATACGGGGGTGATTAATGCACTTACTATGTGAGATGATTACTGGATTTGCTATGGTAGTAGATTGGGTCAATTTATATGTGGGGAGATTGCCACTTGTATACGGGGGTGATTAATGCACTTATTATGTGAGATAATTACTGCATTTGCTATGGTAGTAGATTGGAGCAATTTATATGTGCAGCAACCCCACATATAAAACGCTACATTCAACCCCCATAGCAAATGTACCAATTATCTCACAACATATTACATGGGGTAATTACTTCATTTCATATGGTTGATAATAGCTGCATGGAAGTAGATTTGTGCATTGCATATATGAGGGTGATTCCTGCGTTTCATGCAGGGATCATCTCTGGGTAGCCTGATGTCATTTCTAGTAAGTTAGGATGAAACATTAAGTGGATTTAGTGGACATCTTTGTTTATACTTCCACTATTTCCTTCTGTTTTATGTTTAGATTTTCTTGAAAATCTTGAAAAGGATGAGTGGGGGACCAATGTGGCGCTTTGTGAGGAAGAGGTGTGAGATGGAGGAAGGTGACAGTAGGCCTGGGCCTAGTACAGAAAGCACTGATCAGGCTTCTGATGATGAAGCAGCAGTACACTGTGAAAACAAGGACAGCAAAAAAGTCCGTCTTTATAATGAAAGCTACCTATCACTAGGATTTACTTGGATTGGTGATCCAACCTGCCCTGTTCCATGGTGCATAGTCTGTGGCAAAAAACTTGCCAATGCTGCAATGGTTCCAGCAAAACTGAAGAGCCACTTTACTACCCATCATAGCCATTTGACAAGCAAAACTACAGCATATTTTAAACGGCTATTGCAGTCTCAAAGCAAGCAGAGTCAAGCCTTTGTTAAGAAAGTCACAGTGAGTGAAAAGGCGCAGGAAGCAAGTTACTTGGTGGCAGAGCTTCTTGCCCAGAAAAGAAAAAGTCACACCATTGCAGAGAATGTCATTATGCCAGCATGTAAAATTATAGTGAGCAAAATGCTTGGTGAAGATGCTGCACGAGAAATTGAAAAGGTTCCACTGTCAGACAGCACGATAAGTCGGCGCATCGATGACATGTCACGTGATGCTGAGGAAGTGCTGTCTAGTCAGCTGAAAACTAGCAGCTTTGCTATGCAGGTGGATGAATCCACAGATATCACCAGTAAGTGCCATATTATGTCATTTGTAAGGTTTGTAAATGATGGAGAAATTCAAGAAAACTTTTTCTGCTGCAAAGAGCTGCCTGAAACGAGTAAAGGCCAAGATATATTTAATATTTTAACTTCTTATCTAGAAGAAAAAGGTCTGTCTTGGACAAACTGTGTTGGAATATGTACAGACGGCGCACCATCAATGGTTGGCTCAATGAGAGGGTTTGCTTCACTTGTCAGGAAGGAAAATCTGAGTGTTGTCACAACACACTGCTTTCTTCACAGGGAGGTCCTGGTGTCAAAATCTCTTGGAGAAGAAATGAAAAAAGTACTGGATGATGTCACAAAAATGGTTAACTTTATAAAACAAAGACCACTTCATTCAAGAATGTTTAAAAAACTGTGTGAAGACATGGACAAAGAACATGTAAATCTCCTGCTTCATACTGAAATAAGGTGGCTAAGCAGAGGAAGAGTTCTCAACCGGGTATTTGAGCTTAAAAGTGAATTGCAAGAATACTTTCAGCAAATTAGCAACGCACATTTTTCTGGGTGTTTTGAGGATGGAGAGTGGCTTCAAAAACTGGCCTACTTGGCAGACATTTTTCAGCACCTGAACCACTTGAATAAGTCCCTTCAAGGGCCAAGGGAAAACATTCTGACTTCAAGTGACAAAATTCTTGGGTTTCAAAGGAAACTGAGTCTTTGGAAAAATCATGTTGCTAATGGAAATCTGAAAATGTTTCCACTGCTGAGTGGACTTGAAAGTGAAGAAGGATATCATCAAGTTTCTAATCTTATTGAAAAACATCTGGAAGACTTGCAGAACAAAATGGAACATTACTTTCCTTCACTCTCAACACAACAGTATGACTGGGTGAGAGACCCCTTTTCTGAAGAGTGTGCTCATCCTGTGAACTTTTCTTTGAGAGAAGAGGAGGAATTTTGTGAGTTACGATGTGATCGTACGCTAAAGTTGAGATTCACTGAGCTGCCACTAGACAAGTTCTGGATTTCTATAAAAGAGGAGTATCCTGAAATTCATACAAAGGCAGTGAACATTTTGCTTCAATTCTCAACATCTTACATGTGTGAGCAAGCTTTCTCCTGTCTGACATGCATCAAAAGTAAGGCCAGAAATAGACTTCTTTCCGTTGAAGATGAAATGCGTGTTTGCATATCCAAGGTTCGACCACGAATTGATGCTTTGTGCAAGAACAAGCAAGCACAGGTTTCACACTAGTGAGGTAAGGTAATTTTTTTTTTTATTCTTATACTGTTTGTACATAATTTATATGACATTAGTGGTGATAGAATGCAAATTGTTAAACGTTTTAAGTTTGCAGTCATAATGGCGATGCTTCTCGGCATCATTTTCATGCAGGGGTTCCCCGAGATTTAAAAAAATTTTTAGGGGTTCCTCAGCCTAAAAAAGGTTGAGAAAGGCTGCTCTACAGCATCATTAACTAAAAGTCTCTGACCCACTTCCATTGAAGAAATAGACTACCAAAACACAACTTAAACCCAACCATTCAACTACAGTCAAATATTTGAATATTAGAGCACGTTAAGCTCTCTATTTTCTTTTTCTTTTAGTTTAGTTTAGTTTAGCTAAGTTAAGATACCTCAGCTAAGAAGTAAGGTGCGGTTATATCATGATAAAGAACGTCCTCAACATAGAACAATATCCTTCAAGTAAATCATCTCAACAGTGACACAATTATACACTCTGGTGGTGGCCCATGCTGGCCTTCTGGTTACACCAGACGTTCCCCAATTTCTTCTCTAAGGACTACCCTCGCTTTGGCTACCTATTAGGTCCTGTAAATGCCATGGCGAAGAGTACAACACTCATTGACTTTCCCATTGCGCAGACTCTAATTATACTACAACACAGTTTATATATAAATCATACATTTTTGAGATGTTATTGTCTATCTGTAACTGATGACTCACTCTAATTTACTAACTGCTGATAAATGATCTATGTACTATAATATACTGAACTACACTCTTCTTCTGTACCGTACTGCACGTTATGATGTTATAATACTCTATTGTACTGTTCTAATATGATTTAATGTAATGCTACATTATGCTGTTATGCTATTCCAACTACAAAATAAAAAAAAATGTTTATAATAAAAAAAAAATAACCTTAATTCCAAAAGAAAGTGTGGAGGGAATTAGATGTGGAGAATATAGACCAATATCATTAATAAATGCAGACATAAAAATATATGCGAAGATATTAGCAGATAGGCTAGAGAAAATATCCAACAAGCTATTAACCTCCTTAGCGGTAACCCCGTGTATGACACGGGGTAAGCCGCCGGAGGGTGCCGCTCAATGACGAATGGAATATTGGATAAAAGATTTAAGATTAAAAACGGCGTAAGGCAAGGATGTCCACTGTCACCAATCCTCTTTAACCTATGTATGGAAGCCCTGCTTTTAAAAATTCAGGCATGTGAGGAAATTCGGGGTATTCAGTCGGGCCAATTACATATTAAAACACTTGCATATGCGGATGACGTACTACTGGTCCTCAGTGATCCGCTTGAATCCTTGCGGAAATGTGGGAAGGTGTTGGAAGCATTTGGAAGTTGCTCAAATTTTAAAATCAATGAAAGAAAGACCAGCATTCTTGATCTGGGATGTCCTACAAAGACAAAAGATAAGATCAACAAAGAAATAAGCTTTGCATGGAGCAATGAGATTAAATATTTGGGGATAAAAATATGTAGCAAGGTGGATAATCTATTTGCTGCTAATTATAACAATCTGATAGAAGATTTGAAAAGAAAATTGAAAAACTGGGACAGACCGCTGTTTAATATAGTAGGCCACATTGCGATCATTAAAATGATGATCTTGCCTAAAATCATGTTCATAATGCAATGCGTCCCAGTAAAAATATCGGGAATTTGGTTTCAAACTTGGCATAAAATCTTCCAAGACTTTATTTGGGCAAATAGCAAGAGGCGGAATAAATATGATATAATATGCAGAAGAAAGGAGAACGGGGGCCTGGCGGCACCAAATCTAATGTGGTATTATAAAAGCATTTATTTGGCAAGGGTTATCATGTGGAGGTGGGCAGAAAGTAGAGGGGATTCTGGGTCGATCTGGACTGCTTTGGAACAAAATGAAATCGATTTTACAAAGATCTTCTCATGGATCCCCGAGAACATCCAGCTACAAAGTAAAACAACGGCAAATGTATTGATCAAACCAACTTTAAGGATATTATCACAGACAATAGAACTGTGTGATAAACAAATGAGTACCTCCCCATTAATGACCTTGAAAGATAAGGGATTTCCACCTGCCAGCAACTTAACCTGGTTTGAAAGAAATAATATTGCAATGGACGTTAGAATACTTGATCTGATAGGCAATAAAGAACTTAAAATTGATAGTCTTTTAAATAAATATGGAGGGAAAGGGTTTTGGTGGGTAAATCAAGTAAGCAGTTATATTAACAAACTAAAATCAACGGGTACAAAAATAAAGGAAAGATTAAATATATGTGAGAAAAATATCTATACAATATATCTGTATAGTGTGATGCCACCAGCGTATTGTGATGGCTGGAAGAAGGATCTAGATAGAAATTTAGCTGATACATGGCTTAATATATGGCAGAGGTTGAGTGCAATTCATGATACTAGCCTATTGTTAGTGCAATATAAAGTGTTGGCAAGGTGGTACATGACACCGAAGAGGCTTAATAAAATCTCTAGAGCAAATAGTGATACAGTAAGTGTATTAAATGTAGTAAAGGAATGGGTGACGAAGTACACATGTGGTGGGGATGCCCAAAAATTCAAGAATTTTGGGGTAACTTGGAATCATTTGTAGTGGGTGGAGAGGTGACGAAAGGTGAAAGGTTGACGGCTGAGGGAGTGATATTTAGTACCTCAAATCAAGGCGATGACAAAATGTTTAAGTTTTTAAAAGAAATAGGAACGTTGGTAGCAAAGGCCCTAATTATAAAAAACTGGAAAAGCAATATGACTCCGACTATAGAAGAGTGGTGCAGCCGTATGGGTGAAACCTTGACAGTATATGAAAATGTGTCAATAGGGGGAACACCGGTAGTAAAGGACTATAGAGACATGTGGGAGGATTTGTTGCATATAGAAATACCTGTCTTCTCTTTCTGACAATCTTCCCTTGCTGGCCCTGTACTTCATTGGATTGGTACCCTAAAATATGACTCGACTGATGAGGGATGGAAGGAATAAAGATATATCCCTGTAGGCCCATGCTTTGTAGGGGGGGAGGTATGGATGAATAGTAGGATGAATTTTTGGATGTATTAGGTTTAAGAAATGTATGGGAGTATGTTTTGTATGGTTTTTTGTTTTGTTTTTTTGTTTTTGTATGGTTGGTGTTTTGTTTTTTTATAGATTATCAATATCATACGGACTATGATGCAAACTTGGGCCCAAAGCCACAGGAGCATTGCAGTGAAGTGCATCTAATCGACTGGGCAATATATTGAGCTGAAGTCCGTGAAAAAAAAAGAATAAATATTAAAAAAAAAAAAAAAAAAAAAGGAGATACCCAAACTGTACCGTGATGTTGAAATGTTGAAAGGCAAGTGGGGTCATCTCTGGCACACAGCGTTGCGTCAAGGGACCATCTGACCACGTAGTCTGCAAAGCACGGTCAGGCCTGCCCGAAGACTAAGTCAGTCCCCACACACAGCATCTCTGCCTGCACGCCGTGTGACCTCCTGCCCCAAGACTAAGTCGCTCCCCACACAGCATCTCTGCCTGCAGGCCGCTTCACTGCCTTCTCCGCCACCACCAACGGGGTCCAGGACTCCAGGTGGATTCCTGAATTTTTAAGGCCGCTATAAGAATTTTTCTGGTGCGTGTACAGGCCTGCCTAATTTTTCTGGCTGCACTGCGGCTGCAACAACAAAACAAAAGGCATGTACATGTGCCAATTCCCCTTCATGATCATTACCTTGCCGCGGTGAAGGGGCTTGCGTATCACAATGAAGCAATGACCGCCGGCTATGAGTGTCTCGGGGGGTGGCACACCAAAGATCGGCATTGCTTCATTGTGGACAGACCAAATTGGATCAGCTGGACAATCACCTCAGCCTGGCAACCATATGGGTTTGAAAACCGCTATCGCCTGCACTCTCGCCATGATGCGCACCAGTCCAGCACTGCCGTCACAACACAAGCAGCTGTTTGCGGGCGGTGCGTTACACAGTGAGTTTGATGTGTCAGTGTGAAGCAGTACTCTAATTACACTCCCTGATTGATGTATACACATGCAAGATGTTTTAAAGCACCTTAGCCCTACAATTTAGCATTCAATGTGATTTCTGCCCTTAAAACGCTGCCTTGCGTCAAATCCAGATTTTTCCCCGGGACTTTTGGCATCTATCCTACTCATCCATGCAAAAACTCAGATGTTAGACCCCTTGAAACATCTTTTCCATCACTTTTGTGGCCAGCATAAATTTTTCTAGTTTTCAAAGTTCGCCTCCCCATTGAAGTCTATTGCGGTTCCCGGACGTTCGCGCGAACCGAACTTTTTGCAGAAATTTGCGAACCGAAAATCGGAGGTTCAGGCCATCTCTATTTGCAGTACACAATTTCAAGGGTTGTTCAGGGCTGGTTCAAGTTATAGGGAGGGTTACCTTTCTTATAAACTTCTGACAAATAAGTTGTAAGGGTTTGTGTCGTGTACAGTTTCAGTTACATCGAGTTTTATGTGGATCACAGTAAATTCCCCATCTTTCCAATATTATGCGGATGTCTCAGTATTGTCCATCTTTTAGCTTAGGGCTGTTTTGAAGCAATGACTTCTTAAGTTGGGCCTTGGTGGCCATAGGATTACAGCTCACTCATTTTGGATAGGGGCTGCGACTGAAGCAGCTCAGCTGGGCCTGTCACAGGAAGTGATTCAGTATATTGGGGGGTTGGAGTCAGGTCAGTTTAAGCTGTATATTCATCCTCCTTACATGCAGGGGCAAAACTAGAAATCACTGGGGCCCTCCTGCAAAACTTTGATGTGCCCCCCTCCTATCCTCTCTCAAAACAGAAATTTGAAAGGCAGACCAGGCAGGGAAAAAAAATACAGTATAGGTAGTCAGGTATTGGTGCCCCCTGTATAGGTAGCAGAGGCGGCTTTTGGGGGGCAAGTAGGGCAATCACCCCAGACCCCGCATCTGAAGAAGGCCCCGCACCCTCTGTGGCGGGAGAGCGGGCATAATAGTTACAGCTCACCATCCTTCTGCTGTTCCCCACAGCCTCTATCTCCTTACTCCCTTGGCATCCATCGCGTTGGAAACAGCACCCCCTGTTATGATGTGACCACATTTCATCACCGGAGGCACTATTACCAATGTGACAGATACCAGGACAGGAAGGAGATGGAGGCTGTGGGGGATCAGCGGAAGGAAGGTGAGTTGTAACTACTTTGCCCTCTCCCCCGCCGCTGCGGGGCACCTACCAATGTAACCTATACTGGGGGAACCTGCCTATCTAACCTACACTGGAGGCACCTACCTATGTAACCTACACTGGAGGCACCTACCTATCTAACCTACACTGGAGGCACCTACCTATCTAACCTATACTGGGACACCCACCTATCTAACCTATACTGTGGGCACCTACCCTATCTAACCTATACTGTGGGCACCTATCTATCTAACCTATACTGTGGGCACCTATCTATCTAACCTACGCTGGAGGCACCTACCTACCTAACCTATACTGGGGGCACCTACCTATCTAACCTATACAGGGGGCACCTAGCCTGTTATAGGTGCCCCCAATATAGGTAGCCAGGTATAGGTGCCCCCAGGATTATAGCACAGTAGGGGGAAGCAGCAGGCACACACAGCCACGGGGAGGGGGCCTGACTCGCCCCCTCCCTCAGCTTGGGCTCCCTTTAGCACTCTCTCCTCCAGAAATTTGAGCAATAGGTGCGGCTGGTCTTCTCTGGCTCCAATGCCACTCACTCCACTTCCACTAATCATGAAGTATACTGTGCAGCGCTTAAAACAGTGCTTGGTGGCATGCGGTATTGCATGGAACCCAGATTAGGTGAGTCTGTGTTCCCTGCCCGCGCCCGCTGCTCTATATTTTTTTCTGGAGGTGCATGCTCTGAAGAGGGGCACTAGGTGAGGGAAAGGGGGAGTCAGGCCCCCTCCCAATGGATTTGTGTGCCTGCTGCTTTCTTCTCCTGCACTTCACCACTCTCCTGATCTGTGCCACATCCACTCCTAAAACTGGTCCTGGGCGGGTCCCAGAGATGCCAGGGACCAGGCACGTGCAGAGGGGGGTGCTCTGGGTGCCCAGACACCCCCCCTTTTCAAAATCTTTAAAAAAGGCCCCTCTGGCCATGCAAAAGAACCATGCCCCAACTGTGGTAAGCCCCGCCTCCCTCTGGGCCACTTTGAAATGAAGTGTGGCTATTCCATTAGCTGCACCCACAATGACCTCGACCTCCCCCAAGACCCACAGTGACCTCCCCCCAAGCACTCACAGTGACCCGCCTTTCCTCCAGCACTCATACTGACCTCTACCTTCCACAGAACCCACAGTTACTTCTCCCCCTCACCCCAGTACCCCCAGTGACCTACCCTTCCCCCAGCACCCACACTGACCTCTACCTTCCCCAGCAACCACACTGACCTCTACCTCCCCTAGCAGCAACTATACCATATATAGCTGCAACCACAGTGACCTCCCACCCCCTGCACCCACAGCAATCCCACCAATATCCAGTTTGGAGTAAAGAGGTGCCATACAGGAATCCTAGTGTAACCAGCCCCACAGCTGTGTGGGAGCAGGTAAGATAGTGTCTCTCTGACAGCAGTGACCTCTCCCTTCCCCAGCATTCACAGTGACCTCTCCCTCCCCCAGCACCCACACTGACCCCTCCCTCCTCCAGCACCTACATTGACTTTTCCCTCCCTCCAGCAGCACCCTTCCTGTCCCCAGCAGTACCCTTCCTGTCTCCAGCAGCACCCACAGCGACCTCCTCCAGCACCTAAACTGACCTCTCCCGCAGCACCCCCAATGACTTCCCTTTCCTGCAACACCCACACTGACCTCTACTTCTCCCAACATCCACCCCTTCCCCCCATAACTGGCACCCAGTACTCAAGCTTACATGACCTCAAGTACCTGCACCCAGGCCTGACATCGCACCCAGTACCCACACCTGCACACAGCCTCTACATGGCACCCAGTGTCTGCACTAAACAACCACTTAACCAGTCCCCACACCCAAAGTATCTGCATTCAAAACCAATGTGACGCCCAATGCCACCCATAGCCAGCACCTGGTACAGTATTCACACCCATGTCACATCCAGTACCTGCACTACGCACCCACATGACATCCAGTACATGCACCCAGATCTCACATGGCACTAAGTACTTGCAATCAACACCCGCATGACACTCAATACCCACCCATAGCCAGAACCCACATGACACTCTGTACTCGCACCCAGAACCCACATGGATCCCAGTATCTGCATTCAGCACCCACATGATAACCAATACCCCCTACCCAGAAATGAGGGGGGGGGGGAGAGGAGCGCGTTACAAGGACCCTTTTTTAAATTGGAGCACCCCCACTTAAGGACCCTCTGCACGGCCCTGCCAGGGACCCCACCTTCCCCGCAGTTGAAGTCATTATGGTGGAGATTGTTACACCCCCATTTACATGTTTATTAATTTGCCATATTTTGTTTGTTTGGATGATGGGTTTATTGGGCAAAGAGAAGGGCAGTCATCCACCCTTATTCTAACAACTTGGGCCTGTATTATGAAGTGTTTCATGTTTGGTGGCATGGGTGCAGAGGCATGAGGTGGGACAGTTTAAACAAGAAAATGTTACAGTAGTTAGAGGAGTGGCCAATGCCAGATGTTTTGGTGCTCTCCCTTGGGGGGATTGATTTGGGCAAAGCAGGTAGGTTATTGTTGCACAAAATGAAAGAGGATCTGCTGCAGCTGCATAGCCTATTGACCAATTCGATAGATTTTTCAGAGATAATTCCTTGTCTCATATGGCTGACGCATGAGAAATAGAGATAGGCTGAACATCAAATTTAAGATTCGCGAACAGGTGAATCTGGAGAATCTCCATAGACTTCAATGGGCAGGCAAATTCTTAAACCTGCAGGGACTGTTTCTGGCCACAAAAGTGATGGAAAAATTGTTTCAAGTGGCCTAACACCTGGGAAGGGGCATGCCAGAGGGGGATCCATGGCAAAAGTACCACCAAACATTACCTAATTTACACAGAGTTGTTTTCATCTCTAAAGGGCAGAAATCACATTACATTCCTAAATTGGTGGAATAAAGTGCTTTAAAATGCCAGGCGTGTGTAGCATTCCATCAGGTAGTTGTAACAATTGTGGAATTATCTCAGAGGTCAGCGCACAACATGTGCGCTGACACTGCGGAAACCCTCCACAAGCACTTGGAAAGGGGAACCCAGCTTTGGTGCAAAATGCACCTGTAGAGAGGAATTCCAACCGGCAGATGGAGCTGTGGAGTACAGAGGAACTCAGTCTCTGTACAACCACAGATGCCAGATGGAGATTGTACGAAAAGAAGCAATACAGGGCAAGATAGCCTCTCGAGAAAGAGTGAGCACAGAGACAGAATGTATGTATGTCCACCAATCTAGTCGCCACCCGGCGACGGTGGACACACAACAGCGAAGACCAAGTGAGAAAGCAATCGCAAGAATGGCGATTGCTAATAGAGACACAAGACTGAGTAAAGACAGATCATAGGAAGAATAAAGACAGAACCAATGAACAAACTGTAATCTAACACGAAGGAACAGACAGGACTAGCTACACGCGGTCACCGCACGTTAAAAGCGCAACAGCGACAAAGCGTACCAACCCTGACTAACAAATGAAACTGAAAAAATAAAAACAAATAGAGAACGCGAACGCTTGCTAATCGGTTGCCTCACCCAGAACAGCCAGCGTTCGTTCTAGACAAGACAGACAAAAGGAGAAACCAGTAGCAACTGCAGCTATGGTTAGACACCAAGGTTAAGACAAGAGAGATCCACCACCACTAACGCTAGGGCGAATGCGATCTAGGAACAGGACAGAACGATCCACTGTCAGCCACCGCTGGCGACAGTACCATCGCACGGATGAGACAAGACCCAATCTCCCATGGAGCAAATGAAGGCTCAAACAACCCTGTATCAAGGTAATACTCATACGGGTTGGGATCAGGAACATGCATCGATTTTCTTACTCCTTTAATATACTGAATAACTCTGTCTATCATAGGATCCACATATGCTTTTGCTGGGGGTAATAAAACCTGAGACTGAGAAGTTTCTCTGGATTTATCACATTCAAGTGTGTTCCAGATTTCAGACTTTACAGAAATATTTTTTTTATTTGTAGTTGCTATGGGCAACGGATCTTTCAGCTGGGAAGCCTTCCTAGATTTTCTCCTTTTAGTCTTAGCCGCTATAAGTGGCTGCTGTCTAGATGCAAGGGAGCTGTTACTGCATTCATTATCACACTGAATGGTTTTGCATGAAATGGATAGAACAGCTGATTGATTTGCAGGTACACACTCATCAAGAATAGGTGGTGAGAAAGGCAGTTTAAACCAGTGAGAAAAAATTAATGTAAGAAACTGATAAGGCTTATCATTCCAGGAATTGCTTTTCAAAATCTCATAAGCCCACTGAAACAGATCTCCTTGCAATAGAACATAAGCTATTTGGAGCGCCCACATGGACGAATCAGTGATTTGAAATTCAGGGTTAAGAAAAAGTCTTACACATTCAGAAAGAAAGTCCTCTTTGGTTTCAGAGTCTAGTTTTTTAAACCTCTTAAAGGTACAAGAACCATATTCGACAAAATCGTACAAATTGGAAATTCCCTCTACCCTGGGAATTTCGGTTTGGCTGGTCATTCTGTAACAATTGTGGAATTATCTCCGAGGTCAGCGCACAACATGTGTGCTGACACTGCGGAGACCCTCCACAAGTGCTTGGAAAAGGGAGCCCAGCTTTGGTGCAAAATGCACCTGTAGAGAGGAATTCCAACTGGCAGATGGAGCTGTGGAGTACAGCCAGTACGACGAAGGCTTTTTTTAGGTCGAAAGCTCACTGTTTATCCAGAGGAACCAGTCCGACGAAGGCTTTTTATAAGTCGAAAACTCACTGTTTATCCATCTCTAAGTAGGCCAATAAATGTATATCAAAAAAGATTTGACCAGCGCTGCAAAGTTTTCACTTATGTCACTCCCACCACCAACACCACGTGGAGAGCGACTCACCGATTCCGTTGGACCACAGATTATAATGGTCTAATGCGCATGCGGGGCATTCAGGCTCCCCTCGCTTATACTGTACTCCGCTCTTGCTGCAGCCACCATCAATCGTTACGTTTTCTGCAGACGGCGTCTTCCGCACTTCCAGATAGACGGTGGGTGGCCAGGGCTGACCCATACGAGTAGGATTGAGGATTCCATTCAGACATACCGGGAGGCTGAGCGGGGGAGAGCCCGTGGAAAAATATGTGCCAAACCTACTGCGAATCTGTAAGTGCATAAAAAGGAATAAATATATGTAATTTTATACAGTGTTGCGCTATGTGAGTTTCTCAATATTATATCTTGAGGAAAAGCTGTATATGTTGGAGACGTTTGCTTGAAAACGTAACGATTGATGGTGGCTGCAGCAAGAGCGGAGTACAGTATAGGCGAGGGGAGCCTGAATGCCCCGCATGCGCATTAGACCATTATAATCTGTGGTCCAACGGAATCGGTGAGTCGCTCTCCGTGTGGTGTTGGTGGTGGGAGTGACATAAGTGAAAACTTTGCAGCGCTGGTCAAATCTTTTTTGATATACATGATTGAAAGGACACACTCGCCTAAATTGACTTCAGCGAAGCTCCAAAAAAGCCAGAGGATATTTGGACTTTTTAATTTGTTTTTTAGTACCAGGATAGTGTTTACATGATATTTAACTGGACTGGTAATTTTAATGATATGTGGCAGGTCCAAGTAACTGCCAGGTCATTATAAAGTTTTTGGTTTATGTATGGTAATGCAAATGGTGATTTAATTCATATTCCATAAAGTTTGGATCAAGGTGATCCGTGAATATTTGAGCGCGAGGCTATAAACAGCATTTAGGCTGTAATTGCACATTTAGCCAATAAATGGTATCATCCTGATTCAAAACTTCTTGTCTGTACAACCACAGATGCCAGATGGAGATTGTATGAAGTGAAGCAATACAGGGCAAGATAGCCTCTCGAGAAAGAGTGAGCACAGAGACAGAATGTATGTATGTCCACCAATCTAGTCGCCACCCGGCGACGGTGGACACACAACAGCGAAGACCAAGTGAGAAAGCAATCACAAGAATGGCGATTGCTAATAGAGACACAAGACTGAGTAAAGACAGATCATAGGAAGAATAAAGACAGAACCAATGAACAAACTGTAATCTAACACGAAGGAACAGACAGGACTAGCTACACGCGGTCACCGCACGTTAAAAGCGCAACAGCGACAAAGCGTACCAACCCTGACTAACAAATAAAACTGAAAAAATAAAAACAAATAGAGAACGCGAACGCTTGCTAATCGGTTGCCTCACCCAGAACAGCCAGCGTTCGTTCCAGACAAGACAGACAAAAGGAGAAACCAGTAGCAACTGCAGCTAAGGTTAGACTCCAAGGTTCAGACAAGAGAGATCCACCACCACTAACGCTAGGGCGAATGCGATCTAGGAACAGGACAGAACGATCCACTGTCAGCCACCTCTGGCGACAGTACCATCGCACGGATGAGACAAGACAGAAGGAGTAACCAGTAGCAACCTCTGCTTTGGCGACACTCCAAGACAGAGTACCGAGAGATCCACCGCCTCTACCGCTAGGGCGAATGCAATCTCAACAGACAGATCGATTCACTGTCAGCCGCCATTGGAGAAAGTGCAATCGCACCAGATAAGACAAGACAGAACTAGGCAATACAAATAATAAACAAACTGACTGCACTAGAAGGAATGCTAGTGCACTCCCAAGGATAACTACTCTAAGACAATATTTAGCAACAATTAGCAGAGGGGCTGAAACTCAAGGTAAGTCTAGCAGAACCAAACCTTTATGACCAGCCGGGAATTCTGGGAGGAAATGGTATTTATACTGCAAGCCTTCAAGAGAGGCAGAGCTATCAATAGCCAGATAAGTGAATGCAATTCCCTCACCAGAAAAGCAAGTCTGAAACTTGCAGAGTGAAGACAGGTCTCCTTTCCAGGGACCTGCAGTATACAGACCTGAAAAATGGTCAAAAAGCTGCCTGCCTGTGCAGACAGCAGAGCAGATCATTACAGTAGTGTAAGGGTTTACGCACGCGTCACACTAACAGACGAAATGTCGCGTTTAACGCACTGCAGTCAGCAAACAGCCTCAAATACCTTTAGTGATTACGTCAGGTGGGCATATCTTTGTTTTTACTAGTTGACACTGCCAGGACATAACTGTTAGTCCTCTCGGCAGCAATCTTTTAGTAGTGGTGTGTAGTGGCCGCTGTATTTGTACGCACAATCGTGAGAGTGCAGGTGATTACAGTTTTCCAGCCTTTATGGTCAGGCTGAGGTAGTTCAATGACAGTTAAGTGACCATAAAACACTGATTCTGCACTGAGGCCTTATACAGGGGGCAGTAGTGGATCCTAGATGCCAGTAGTGGTGGTGAAGTATTATTGGGTTATGGTTGGTGTACTACTAGGACCAGCACACTGGTTTCCAACAGCTAGCTTGTGCACTGGACACAGAGCAGCAATACAATAGCAAGAAAAACAATGTACCAGTCCTAAGAAGGGCTTAGCTGTTCAGGACAATGTGGTAGCAGCAAGAATCTGCACTGAGGACACAGAACACAGGCCTACCTAACGATCTTCCAGCCAGCAGCACATTCTCCCTGATCTGCCTAGCACAGAAGCAAGGCACTGACTGCAAAATGGCTTCTGTGCTGGCTTTCTGATAGGTGTGTGTGTGGGGGGGGGGGGGGGGAGGGGGTCCAGGTGGGAGGGATAGCTGATTGGCTGCCATGTGTCTGCTGACTCTGGGGTGAGGGGTCAAAGTTTGGCTCCATTATAAGGTAAAGGGGGCGTGTTGAGCACTGCATGTATTTGCCTGAGTGGGCGAACACCCGTTTTTCACTGCAAACTATTCGCCGGGCGAATAGTTTGGCCCATCTCTAATTAGGAAGTGCGCCTTATGTAGAAAATGCATAAGAGGGTAAATTTTGCATTAGTAATATTTATGCCTTCTATTGGTGGCCTTCTGTTTCGGGACACAGAGTTGGAGGGAAGTATACACAGTTTTTCCAGGAATTACTTTGCTCACCTCCCCAATATTGGTTTGTACATCTTTAACATGGACTTACAGAGTGCAATTGGGGGGGATGGGGGGGGTGTCCACTTTGCCTGGCTGTTGGGTAAAAGTCACCCATTAATGTGGGTGGGCTTTTGAATTTATGGACTTTTTATTACAGTTATGCATTTAAATATTTCATTATATTATTGTTATTGTGATTTAATAAAGTTAGTTCTAATGTTTAATAAAAAAAAAAAAGGAAAGAAAAGTTTTAATTCCGCAATCAAAGTGCCTGCGGACAATTTATTGCCAGATGGTGTCTGAGATTTAAGCTTGCACAAACAATTTTCCAAGGAGACAGCACTCAGGTAAAAGAACCTGGGAGTAAGGCGGTGCCTGGTCTTGACCGGATTGCTCCAACGGCCAAAAGTAAGAAAGAAGCGGCACACCACTGGCAGCAAATTGTTGCCTGCATTGAGGAACTTTTCCGCAATACAGGCAATGATTTGCAGCCAGTGGTGTGCTGCCTCTTTCTTAATATTGGTGTCTGAGTTTTTTTCATTTAGAGTTTGTTATATGTTGTATTAACCACTTCACATCCAGACCTTTTTTCCCACTTATGGACCAGAGCAGTTTTGACAGTTTAGCTATGTCCTTATTTAATCAGAAATAACTTTATCCTTACTTACGACACAGAAATGAAATATATATTCTTTTTTTCAAGACAAACTAGGCTTTCATTGTATGACAGTTTTTTCCCTCGCACAATTTTGTTTTCTATGAATTTTAATGGGAAAACAAAGAAAAAAATAGAAAAAAAAATGTATTTCTCAGTTTTACCAACTCCAGTTTAAAAATAAAAAGTGTTACTGTAGATAAAAAACACAAATTTTGTTTGGCTATTCTTACTGCTTATCACAAAACTTAGATTATGTTCTGGTCACAATTTATGGTAAAGAGATTTGATTCTGAAATAATGCTACAGAGTATATTTTTCACTATGAAATGAGAAAATAAAAGTATTTTTAATAGTAAAAATCAATCTCATTAGCTCAGGAAACCTATATTCCCATTCACCAATTAGTGCTGCATCAGATAGTGCCAGAAATGTGCACAGGAGCAAGCCCAATCCTGCACAGCACTGCTTCTGCTACAAGACGTATATCTACTGACTTGTGGCTTAGATGAAGTCGCAGAGGACGTATATCTACTGACTTGTGGATAAAGTGGTTAAGCAAGTAAGTGGACACTTTTCTGCATGAGTATTTTGAGGCTCAGAGGCAGGAGCATTGCAGCTCTTGCTGACTCAACTAGTTATCAGCAAAACACACCCACAATGCGTTGTGTTATTAGGGAGGCTGTAGGTTTTGAGGGGGTCATTTTTGTACTCATAAATCATGGTAAGAAATCTTGATGAGAAACTTGAACCTAGGGTTAAATGTCATCCCTATCCGTCTCAGATACCCCCTTAACTACAAGAAATCTTTACCTTCCCTAATAGACCATCAGGGATGTTTGTATGGCTGATATGTTAAACCACCTCCCACATGGCCCTGGCAGTTTCTGGTCTAAGAACCTTAATGCATTGTGGGAAATAACACCTGTTTTAAACTGCCAAGCAAGTGATATCTTGCTCTGGGCATATATATTTATTTAAAACCTTTTAGCCTATCACATTGTTAGCGGGTATGTTTACAGATAATGACAGTTGATGCTGTCTAATTTTTGTCTTCTTTCTTGTCTATCAGCAAAGATGATGACCTGCAAGCTCATGGTGGGTCAAACATGAATGAATTACACGGCAGATATCAATCCTTTCTTGATCTATTTAATTTTTTTTATCAACGGGAATGTAACTTATAGGTATTTCCATGACTGACTATAGTGCTTTAAGATATTGGCATGCAGCTCCATTTAGTAAAGTAAGAGCTGTTACTTGGTTCTTTTACTTATCGTTCTAGTAAACTAGCTGCAGTGTGTGCTATTCCTAATCCCAGATTATTTGAAAAAAAAAAGCATTTCTAAAACATTCCTACAGCTTCTGAATTGTTTCATCTCCTGGTTGTTATATGCCCCTCCTAAACCCTTTTTTATTCCAGTGCAAATGTTATCAGCACTTTAGCAAGCACAAAATACTGATGTACAAGCTAGCTCAGAGTCAGTTGGAATTGAAAAGAATGTGAGTGACATGTCAAAATCTTAACCACTGAGGGGGGGTTTCCCCTTATGGACCAGAGCAATTTTCACCTTTCAACGCTCCTCCATTTCATTCACCAATAACTTTATCACTACTTATCACAACAAGTTGTTTCTTTCACCACTAATTAGGCTTTCTTTGGGCGGTACATTTTGCTAAGAATTATTTTATTCCTCCTGTGTACTGTGTGTACACAGAGGAAGTAAAGCGTGTTTGTTTTACTTTCACTTTTGTCATTGACTACCAGCATCTCATTGATGCTGGTAATCATTGGCCACAGGTACTTAGATCGATGAATGGGAACTGTGCTCCAATTCACTGATTAGCATACTAACAGGCAGTGATGAGAATGCACAGGGCAGGTGATAATGGCGGGAGACTCCGAATACACAGCATTTCTCCGCATGCTAGCCGGGGAAAATGCTGCCTTTGAAGACAATAAGCATGCCGTCCGAATTACACGACGAGGCGATTCTGATCGTCAGTTCTCTGTAGCACGCATCCAATTCCTTATAACCGTACATGGAACCGTGATAGTGATTAGCAACAGCACAGGTTTCCAAATCAGACGCGGCAACTAGTAGAAATACATCCTAACTTGGGCCATTAATAGACTGAAAACTGTATTATCCAGATGGCTGTTGTATCTAGACATGTCCCTCTTTTTAGAAACACTGAAGTTTCTATCTGGTGTCTAACATTTCTTTATATATTTCTTACCTCATAAGTGCTAGTAACTCCAGACCTGTAGAAGACTGGGACAAATACTTCAGCAGAAATGATGACAACACATGTATAGGCAATAATGAAATACAAGTGGTATGCTCCAAAACGAACGACTTCTGCAGGAGCCCCCAAAACAATAATGGCAGACATAAAGCTAGCAGACAGTGACAAAGCCACGGGACCACATGTCATTTGTCTGCCACCAATCAGGAATTCTTTGGATGTTTTCTTTTTTCTTTCTTTGACGGCAAAGAAGATTCCGATGCCTGCTGACACAACCAGGAGGGCCGCAAACACAACATAGTCCCAGACATTAAAGTTCACAATCTCAGGCTTCTCAAATTCTGGCATCGTGACTGCTTTGTTGCTTGCTCTTGAAAATTAAAAATTAGGCAAAAAATGAATTTACTTGTCATCCATATGAAATCTTTGAGGCCGAATCAGCGTTTATAGTAAGTTCTTAATGCAGCATAGACATACAGACATCTGCAGCTGCCTGAAGAGAAAGGGGATATATTCACTTATCCTTACATCTTCACAAGTGTTCAGGTGAGGCAAAGTGCTGACAACCGGCCACTAATATTGCTTAATTGCTTTATAACTTTGATACATGTTGGCACTGCTTTATTTAGTTAAACAATAACCACCTCAATGGATGCTGTCTGTGGGCCCATTCACACTTAAGTGATTAGCGGACAATTCCCACTAATCGCTAAAGCGTTAGCGCTTTTTAAAGTGCTAGTGGTTTGTTACCCTATGGCAGTGTTCTCACTGCCGCGATTGTGTTTTGCGATTAGTGCCAATCGCAAACGTGTTAACTGCAGTAAAGTGCTGACCACAATCGCTCTGAAATCGCGGAAGTGTCCAGTGATTTTAAATCACTTGTGCAAGTGCTTCCGTTTTGCGCTTTTAGATGTGAACGGGGTCTAAATGGCACTGAATCCTAGGATCCTGGTATGTTCTTCTCCCTTATCTGTCTATGGTAGTGGTTGTATTTTCAATAACTTTGCCAATCAGTATGGATGGCATGCCAGTGTAAAGTCTGAGACACACTGTGAGCTCTTTCTGAGCGCTTTTCTGACCATCAGGGCTGTCTGAGCATTTTTTTAAAACCGCTGCCATTGACTTGCATTAAAATCGCAGTAAATTTGCCACGATTGTGAGTTTTCGAAAAAAGGTTATCCAGCCTTTTGAATCCTTAGTAACAATAACTCACCTTCCCCTGCATCTAATTTTTTTTTAAAAAGCCTAAATGCTGGTAATCAATACATAAAAATGCTGATTTATAAATACATATATTAATAAAGCAGTTGGGTATAACAATATTGTCAGTTTTATTTATTAAAAGTTAGAAGAATTACAAAAAAAAACATGCAACCTTGGCAGGAGGTCTGCACATGCGCATAAACCTACTATAATCAGATCAGGAAGTTGATTGCCTTCACTGAATACGGTCAGCGTATGTGGACACTACTAACATTGCAAACTGAATGGTACTGTTCGCTAGACCATTTGCCCATTGAACATTCTTAGGAAGTATAAGTGTAAGACTCTCCCCCTTAAAGTGGAACTGTCCTTAAAATTTGACACTGTAAAAATGTCTGATGTGTTGCTTAATACTGCTTAAATTAATAAAAATGTATGTATGCTGTAATATACCTGTCAGATGTCCTTATTTCTGTTACTGCTTTCTAGTGCAGTGTGCGCGGCCATATGTTGGTTGGCAAGTTTACAGGGCCATCCAGTTGATTTCTACTTCCTCCAGCCCCTCCTTCCTCAAGCAGCTCCTTTCTCCATTCACATGCAAATTAGCCTGTGATAGTGTACAGTTACAGTGATGTCATCTGGCTGTGCCTGTGTATGTAATGTCTGCTGTGTTACCAGCCTGTCATTTTTCTGCTCTATATTATCTATCCTCTGTCAGCGTTATACTCTGCTTTTGTGTGTGCTCTGCTACCAGTGTGATTTTTACACTGTATTCTGCCCTTGGCAGTTCTAGGTTTCATTGTCCATTGAGATTTGTTACCTGCCCATACACCACTGGCCAATTCCCGACCAGATTTCAGTACAAAATCTTAGGAAAACATGTTCAATCATGTCGGCAGATTTGACCAGCAAAGACGTTCAATCATGTCGGCAGATTTGACCAGCAAATATGCTCAATCATGTCGGCAGATTTGACCAGAACGGCAGCCAGTCCCGTGTGCTGTTCTGTGTCACCCCCCCCCCAGGAGAGCAGGAGCCAGTGTGGATGTCCTCCAACAAATACCCCCCCCCCCTCCGCAGCGGGAGCAGATTCACTCACCTCTGTACACAAACATACACACATGCTCTGTACGCATACACACACACACGCTCTGTACACATACATACACACACATGCTCTATGTACATACATACACACATGCTCTGTACACATGCATACATACATACATACATACATACATACATACATACATACATACATACACACACACACACTCTATGTACATACATACACACACATGCTCTATGTACATACATACACACATGCTCTGTACACATACCTACATACACACACGCTCTATGTACATACATACACACACGCTCTATGTACATACATACACACATGCTCTGTACACATACATACATACATACACACACGCTCTATGTACATACATACGCACACATGCTCTGTACACATACATACAAACATACATACATACATGCTCTGTACACATACATACATACACACACGCTCTATGTACATACATACACACATGCTCTGTACACACACGCACACACACACGCCCTGTACACATACACATATGCCCTGTACACATACATACACATCATACATAAATACACACATGCTCTATATCACATACATACATGCACACATACATATACACACTGCATCCACACACAAACACAGCACCTCTCTCTCCTATAGCAGCAGTCAGCAGCATTTCCTGTCATCCACCTCTCTCCAGCGTCTTCAGTCTCCCGGAGGAAGGGGGGCGGAGACTGACATTCCTATCCACGCTGAGTGTATCAGTGTGTAATCAGCGCCGGGGAAGCAGAGAGCTCACAGAGGAGGGAGGGGAGAACAGGCTGTAAACAGCCCAAATGTAACAACTTCAGTGCCGAGGCAATGAACGTCATAGAGGGGAGGGGGGAATTCATGTATGTTATATTATAGAGTTTATTGAAAATTTGGTTGCCATATATACTAATGTTTTTGCCTACAGTTTTAAACAAGGTTTGAAATGGTTTAATTTGATATTTAGAGGTCAGGTCCACTTTAAGGGACATTTTACAGCACTTGTGAAGCATACAAGATGCAATCACTGGATATATAGGTACCTTCAAAGTACTGTTAACTATTCACTAAAAAATCTTTTTTTTTATATTATCAGATGACCCATAATGTATGCATGTGTAAATGTATGAATGAGGTGATGGGATATTAACTACTTCAGCCCCAAGGGGTTTTTACCCTAACATACCAGAGCAATTTCCACCTGTCTGGGCTCCTCCCTTTTATTCACCAATAACTTTATTACTACTTATCACAACAAAATGATCTATACCTTGTTTTTTTTTTGTCAATAATTAGGCTCTCTTTGGGTAGTACATTTTGCTAAGAACTATTTTATGCTAAATGCATATCAACAGGAATAATACTACAAATTCATTATTTCTTATTTTTCAGCCATTATAGTTTTAAAATAAACCATGCTACCATAAGTAAAACTCACATTTTATTTGCCCATTTGTCCCAGCTATAACACCATTTAAATGATGTCCCTATCCCAACGTATGACAACAAGATATTATAGGAAAATATACGTTTCATTTTTGTTTTTTGTTCTTTTGTGATTCCCTCCATACTTTATATGTTATACATTTTCTCACCATCCCTAGTCCTAGTAAAATTTTCCGGGGAGCATCCTGATCATTCAACAAAATCTCCCATTTTTTTTTTCAGTCCGTGATGTGCCACTTTTTCTACTTTCCAGTTCACCATCTCTTTGTATAATGAGGATAAAGTTATTTCCGCATTGCCCGGTTTTATCATTTTATCAAAGATAGTAATCGCCAATATTAGGGTCAAGTCCTTGAGAACTGAGGAGCAAAAAGACATAATTTGTGCATAATACAGGAAATGTGAAACTGGAATCTCATATTTCTTCCTCAGCCATCTCTCGAAGCCAGGATGGTATCCCTCTTTATTAAATATCTAAGCTGTATTGGCAGTTTATTTTTGTTTTGTATGTAGTAGACCTTTTAATGTCTAAGGCTCAGCTATTGCTGCCTCTAGATTGTAATTAGAAAATGTATTAGTGCTATCAATCCAATCTTTAACATGTCTTAATAGGCTTGACAAATTGTAGAATGTCAAATGGGGAATCCCCAGCCCTCCCCAGTCTTTCGCCAATTCTAATTTATTTAATGCAATACAGTGTTTTTTCCCCCTCCATAAAAAATCAGTAAAGGTTTTCTGCAATCTTTGGACAACTTTATGATATAATAACACAGGTAAGTTCTGAATCAGGTATAGTAATTTCCCCAACAAAATCTTTAACAAAAAAGCCATACCAATTAAATTTATAGACAACTGCTTCCAGGATTGAATTTGAGCAACTATCTTATTAACCACTTGAGGACCTAGGGCTTTACCCCCCTTAAAGGGATACTGTAGGGGGGTCGGGGGAAAATGAGCTGAACTTACCCGGGGCTTTTAATGGTCCCCCGCAGACATCCTGTGTTGGCGCAGCCACTCCCCAATGCTCTGGCCCCGCCTCCGGTTCACTTCTGGAATTTCTGACTTTAAAGTCAGAAAATCACTGCGCCTGCGTTGCTGTGTCCTCGCTCCCGCTGATGTCACCAGGAGTGTACTGCGCAGACACAGACCATACTGGGCCTGCGCTGTGCGCTCTTGATGACATCAGCGGGATCGAGGACACGGCAACGCAGGCGCAGTGGTTTTCTGACTTTAAAGTCAGAAATTCCAGAAGTGAACCAGAGGCGGGGCCGGAGCATCGGTGAGCGGCTGCACGGGCACAGGATGTCTGCGGGGGACCATTAGAAGCCCCGGGTAAGTTCAGCTCATTTTCCCCCGACCCCCCTACAGTATCCCTTTAAGGACCGACCGGCCAGTGGCGTAGCTAAGGAGCTGTGGGCCCCGATGCAAGTTTTACAATGTGGCCCCCCCAAGCACTCTAAACATAACAATTAATATGGCGCACCAAAACCTACCAATGGCAACTACAGTGTCAGAGGTGCAAGAAGGGGATGGGGAATAGTTTGTTAATGATTACCACTATTCAAAGTATCTATAGAAGTGATTATTATGAGTACAGGAGCAATAGAGAGCTAATACTGCAGTTAAGGGAGGGCCCTTTCGGGGCCCATCTGGCCCAAGGGCCCCGATGCGGTCGCTACCTCTGCACCCCCTATTGCTACGCCCCTGGGACCGGCCACTTTTTTTCCATTCAGACCACTGCAGCTTTCACGGTTTATTGCTCGCTCATACAACCTACCACCTAAATGAATTTTGGCTCCTTTTCTTGTCACTAATAAAGCTTTCTTTTGGTGCTATTTAATTGCTGATGCGATTTTTACTTTTTATTATATTCATCAAAAAAGACATGAATTTTGGCAACAAAATGATTTTTTTAACTTTCTGTGCTGACATTTTTTTTCAAGTAAAATTTCTGTATACATGCAGCGCGAAAAATGTGGACAAACATGTTTTTGATAAAAAAAAAACCCCATTCAGCCTATATTTATTGGTTTGGGTAAAAGTTATAGCGTTTACAAACTATGGTGCAAAAAGTGATTTTTCCCATTTTGCAGCATCTCTGCCTTTTCTGACCACCTGTCATGTTTCATGAGGGGCTAGAATTCCAGGATAGTATAAATACCCCCCAAATGACCCCATTTTGGAAAGAAGACATCTCAAAGTATTCACTGAGAGGCATAGTGAGTTCATAGAAGATATTATTTTTTGTCACAAGTAAGCGGAAAATGACACTTTGTGACAAAAAAAAAAAAGTTTTCATTTCTTCTAACTTGCGACGAAAAAAAATGAAACCTGCCACGGACTCACTATGCTCCTCTCTGAATACCTTGAAGTGTCTACTTTCCAAAATGGGGTCATTTGTGGGGTGTGTTTACTGTCCTGACATTTTGGGGGGTGCTAAATTGTAAGCACCCCTGTAAAGCCTAAAGGTGCTCATTGGACTTTGGGCCCCTTAGCGCAGTTAGGCTGCAAAAAAGTGCCACACATGTGGTATTGCCGTACTCAGGAGAAGTAGTATAATGTGTTTTGGGGTGTATTTTTACACATACCCATGCTGGGTGGGAGAAATATCTCTGTAAATGACAATTGTTTGATTTTTTTTACACACAATTGTCCATTTACAGAGCGATTTCTCCCACCCAGCATGGGTATGTGTAAAAATATCCCCCTTAAAACACATTATACTACTTCTCCTGAGTACGGCGATACTACATGTGTGGCACTTTTTTGCACCCTAACTGCGCTAAGGGGCCCAAAGTCCAATGAGTACCTTTAGGATTTCACAGGTCATTTTGAGAAATTTCGTTTCAAGACTACTCCTCACGGTTTAGGGTCCCTAAAATGCCAGGACAGTATAGGAACCCCACAAATGACCCCATTTTAGTTAGGAGTATGGTGAGTTCATAGAAGATTTTATTTTTTGTCACAAGTTAGCGGAAAATGACACTTTGTGAAAAAAAAAATGACACTTTGTGTTTACTGTCCTGACATTTTGGGGGGTGCAAAATTGTAAGCACCCCTGTAAAGCCTAAAGGTACTCATTGGACTTTGGGCCCCTTAGCGTACTTAGGGTGTAAAAAAGTGCCACACATGTGGTACCGCCGTACTCAGGAGAAGTAGTATAATGTGTTTTGGGGTGTATTTTTACACATACCCATGCTGGGTGGGAGAAATATCTCTGTAAATGACAATTGTTTGATTTTTTTTTTACACACAATTGTCCATTTACAGAGAGATTTCTCCCACCCAGCATGGGTATGTGTAAAAATACACCCCAAAACACATTATACTACTTCTCCTGAGTACGGCGGTACCACATGTGCGACACTTTTTTGCAGCCTAGGTGCGCTAAGGGGCCCAACGTCCTATTCACAGGTCATTTTGAGGCATTTGTTTTCTAGACTACTCCTCACGGTTTAGGGCCCCTAAAATGCCAGGGCAGTATAGGAACCGCACAAGTGACCCCATTTTAGAAAGAAGACACCCCAAGGTATTCCGTTAGGTGTATGGCGAGTTCATAGAAGATTTTTTTTTTTGTCACAAGTTAGTGAAAAATGACACTTTGTGAAAAAAAAAACAATAAAAATCAATTTCCGCTAACTTTTGACAAAAAATAAAATCTATGAACTCGTCATACACCTAACAGAATACCTTGGGGTGTCTTTTTTCTAAAATGGGGTCACTTGTGGGGTTCCTATACCGCCCTGGCATTTTACAGGCCTAAAACCGTGAGTAGTCTGGGAACCAAATGTCTCAAAATGACTGTTCAGGGGTATAAGCATCTGCAAATTTTGATGACAGGTGGTCTATGAGGGGGCGAATTTTGTGGAACCGGTCATAAGCAGGGTGGCCTTTTAGATGACAGGTTGTATTGGGCCTGATCTGATGGATAGGAGTGCTAGGGGGGTGACAGGAGGTGATTGAGGGTGTCTCAGGGGGTGGTTAGAGGGGAAAATAGATGCAATCAATGCACTGCATAGGTGATCGGAAGGGGGTCTGAGGGGGATCTGAGGGTTTGGCCGAGTGATCAGGAGCCCACACGGGGCAAATTAGGGCCTGATCTGATGGGTAGGTGTGCTAGGGGGTGACAGGAGGTGATTGATGGGTGTCTCAAGGTGTGATTAGAGGGGGGAATAGATGCAAGCAATGCACTGGCGAGGTGATCAGGGCTGGGGTCTGAGGGCGTTCTAAGAGTGTGGGCGGGTGATTGAGTGCCCTAGGGGCAGATAGGGGTCTAATCTGATAGGTAGCAGTGACAGGGGGTGGTTGATGGGTAATTAGTGGGTGTTTAGGGTAGAGAACAGATGTAAACACTGCACTTGGGAGGTGATCGGACGTCGGATCTGCGGGCGATCTATTGGTGTGGGTGGGTGATCAGATTGCCCGCTAGGGGCAGGTTAGGGGCTGATTGATGGGTGGCAGTGACAGGGGGTGATTGATGGGTGGCAGTGACAGGGGGTGATTGATGGGTGATTGAGAGGTGATTGACAGGGGATCAGTGGGTTATTACAGGGAAGGACAGATGTAAATAATGCCCTGGCGAATTGATAAGGGGGGGTCTGAGGGCAATCTGAGCGTGTAGGCGGGTGATTGGGTGCCCGCAAGGGGCAGATTAGGGTCTGATCTGATGGGTAACAGTGACAGGTGGTGATAGGGGGTGATTGATGGGTGATTGATGGGTAATCAGTGGGTGTTTAGAGGAGAGAATAGGTGTAAACACTGCGCTTGGGTGGTGATCTGATGTCGCATCTGCGGGCGATCTATTGGTGTGGGTGGGTGATCAGATTGCCCGCAAGGGGCAGGTTAGGGGCTGATTGATGGGTGGCAGTGACAGGGGGTGATTGATGGGTGATTGATGGGTGATTGACAGGTGATTGACAGGTGATTGACAGGTGATCAGGGGGATAGATGCATACAGTACACAGGGGAAGGGGGGGTCTGGGGGGGGCTGGGGAGAATCTGAGGGGTGGGGGGTGATCAGGAGGGGGCAGGGGGCAGGGGGGGTGAAAAAAATAGCATTGACAGATAGTGACAGGGAGTGATTGATGGGTGATTAGGGGGGTGATTGGGTGCAAACAGGGGTCTGGGGGTGGGCAGGGGGGGGTCCTGAGGGGTGCTGTGGGCGATCTGGGGCAGGGGGGGGGAAATCGGTGTGCTTGGGTGCTACATAGGGTGGCTGCAGCCTGCCCTGGTGGTCCCTCGGACACTGGGACCACTAGGGCAGGAGGCAGCCTGTATAATACACTTTGTAAACATTACAAAGTGTATTATACACTTTGTATGCGGCGATCGCGGGGTTAACATCCCGCCGGCGCTTCCGTTTGGCGGGCGGGATGTTGCGGCGGGTGAGCGGCGGCAAGGGCCGGCGGAGGATCGCGTCACGGATGACGCGAACGCTCCGCCCATGCCCTTACAAGGACCGCCGCCTCTGTGGGTGAGCTGGTCCTTGCAGGGCACACTTCCCGGCCGCCTCTGTGCGTTAGGCGGTCGGGAAGTGGTTAATCAGTGTGCCAAAATTATTAGCATATAATGAGCCCGGGATTCTAGGGTTTGGTACCACAGGCACTTCATAATCTCGTACCCATTGCCTATCAAGATGGTTTGTTAGAAAGAAAAGCTCTGATTTAGTATTATTTATATGCAGCCCCTTAAATGAGTTAAACTCTTCCAAAAAATCTAAAAACCCTCCTAGTTGGGATTTAAGGTTATCCAAGAATAAGAGGCGGTTGTCTGCTAACAAGGCATGTGTTACCATCTGTGATTCCATTTGTACCCCAGTAATTTATTTTGCTAGTAGTCTCAACAATGGTTCTATAGCTGTATTAAATAGTAATGGCGAGAGTGGGCACCCTTGTCTTGTACTAGATTCCAAAGGAAAAGCATTTGTCAAGGAAATTGCCTTCTAACCCCATGGGTCCCATGACTGTAAGCAGCCAGTCTCTATTTACGTGGTCAAATGCTTTTTTTCCATGTCCACACTGAAAATTGCACAATCTTTAAACAGTTTAGGGTAAGCCCTCACTTGCTCCATCACAAACCAGTCCTTCCTTATATTTGCTTCAGATGACCTTCCCTTTATGAAGTCATCTTGGTTCAGCATAATCAGTTTTGGCATCAATTCTGCCAGTCTGTCTGACATTATTTTAGACAATATTTTTAGGTCTTGATTTATTAATGAAATTGGTCTATATGACCCTGGTTGAGTTAAATTTCTCTCATCTTTGGGTAACAATTTAATATGTGCCAGTTCAGCTGAATCTAGATGGGCCTTGGTTTCATTTTTTTTTCTAATACAATTTTTAATCCTCTTACTAATTCCTTTATTATGAACGGACATGGCCCCTGATCGGGGTCATGTCCATTCATTCTAGGCTTTGTGATTGGTTAGGGGATCACTTGTTCCCTTTATCAATCATGGATCACCATGTCCCAACAGGTACGAGCAGCGGGCGGGCATGCATGTGTGCCCAGCTGGGGCGAGTGAAGCATTTAAACATCCTGGAGTCGTTAAGAGGCTCCAGCAGGACATTTTAAAGCAGCAGCTTGCTGCTAAGAGGTTAAGTACTAGTACTGCCGCAGATATGTGCATGTATTTCAAGGGATTGCATTTTTATATAAAGTGTTGCCAAGGATATGGACACTCAGTTTTAAGAAATATACTGATTGTACTCATAACCAATGGGGGTACGCTAGGGTACCCTGGGGAACTGCCCTCCCCTAGGAATCACTGTGCCCCTCTGAATGTCCTTCTCCCCTTTCAGTAACAAACAGTTAACTGTTTCCAGGCTCCAGCAGCATACACTGAGCAGGATAGGGTCTGTAAAAAATCTCCATGTCACTCTGAATCTATTTAGGCATTACGTAAACCAATTGTTCCAAATCACCCCTAGTGAAAAAGAGCCTTTAGAGTGACTGTTATGTGGGGCAAAGACATTTTATTTTACTTTGCTGGGGCTTCATCCAGCCCTCTGCTGTCTACCAGGTCCCTTGGTGTCCTCCTGTCAAGTCCGTTGTGCCGTTGTCCCGTTGTCCCATTAACTAAAGTCTACTGTGCATGCATGATCTGGCAGTGTGCCTCCTGGATTGTGATCTTGGTTACAGACTGAGAGCTTGTTAGTACTTGGCACAGGCAGTGGAGAGGTGTCTGGCTGACGCACAGCTTGGTGTGGCACCATTTTTTTGCTGTAGGGTAACTGCATCACATGTCAAATGTTGACACATGAGGTTACAAACTCTGCTATCCAGAGGCTGGCAGATGGAAGGCTGAACTGTTTGACAAGTGCACAATGATAGAGAGTTAAAGGACAACTTAAGCCATAAGTATATGGATGCTGCCATATTTATTTCCTGTTAAACAATACCAGTTGCCTGGCAGCCCTGCTGAACTATTTGGATGCAGTAGGGTCTGAATAACACCAGAAAGAAGTAAGCAACTAATCTTGTCCGATATGACAATAATGTCAGAAACAGATAATCTGCTGCATGCTTGTTCAGAGTCTATGGCTAAAAGTATTAGAGACAAAAGATCAGCAAGACAGCCATGCAACTGGTATTGCATAAAAATAAATAAATCTGGCAGCCTCCATATCCCTCTTGCTTCAGTTGCCCTTTAGGTGTCAGAATGGCTAATATTTTTTTAGGTAACTTGATGAATCACCACAACATGTGGTTCTCATCCTTGGCACTTTTTCAAGTTGGCAGAATGAAACTTAGTGGTGGGTCATGTCTTGGAAATTCTGTTTGGCGAGCCAAACTCTGTGTTCCAGCTGCTCACAAATTAGAAGTCATGTAGAATAAATATAAGGTTGGCAAAATCATTTGAATATTCACCCACAAATTATGGCAATGGAAAATCCAGGTGTTTGTTGGACAGCCATGATTGGCTAAAGGCATTCCACCTTGACCTGGTATGATGAAATAAATCTAAAAGGTTATGCTTAAACAGTGGTGGGCCGAAATTTTGCATCGAAATTCGCAATTATGCATCATAATTGTAATGCGAAATTTCAAAGAAAATCGTATGTAATAGTTGTATTTTAAAATTTCACATAATTTTCGTGAAATTTTGCATAAATTTACTGCCGATTTTAGAGGTCAATAGCAAAGCCCCCATATATGCTATTGCTACCAAAATTGCACATATGTTACGCAGACTAGTGGGTATAAGTCACAAAAAGAATTTTTTTAAAAGACCTGGTCGTTTTTGAGAAACCCGATTTTAAATATGCAAAGAAAAATGGTTCTTAAACTGACAGTAACAAACTTATCTGGTGTTGTCTCTGCAGGCTGCTCTGACCATGTTGAGCAGCTGGAGAAAGCTTTCTCTTCCTCTCCCCTGTAGATGTGAGTCAGCGGACAGTGTGTGGTTTCTGGCAGTTTCCCTAGGTGGACACGCGCAGCTCAGAGCTGCCTTTATAGGTTAAGGAGGCGTGTCTGAGGTGTGTTAGCTGATTCCAGCGGTCAGCTGACACTTGCTGCAGGGATGTTCCTGGTTGGTCTGATTTTCCTGGGTGCTTGGTCTGTGATCTATACCTGCTATATAAGCTCTGGGGCATTCAGTTGCTTGCTGTGCGTTATAGCTATCTGTTCGCTGAGCGCTGGACCTTGCCTTACTGCTGAGCCTAGTTTAAGTAGTCTTCAGAGCTATATATATATATATATATATATATATATATATATATATATATATATATATATATATATATATATATATATATATATATTATCTGTATATATATATATATATATATATATATATATATATATATATATATATAATATATGTATATGTATATATATATATATATATATATATATGTATATGTATATGTATATATGTATATGTATATATATGTATATGTATATATATGTATATGTATATGTATATGTATATGTATATATGTATATGTATATATATGTATATGTATATATATATATATATATATATATATGTATATGTATATGTATATATGTATATGTATATATATGTATATGTATATATATGTATATGTATATGTATATGTATATGTATATATGTATATGTATATATATATGCAGACACTGCCGGTATATATATGTACTCTAGTTAGATCAGTCTTGTATGTTCTCCTGAGTGTTTTTCTGTGTATGACCCGGCTAGCGCCTCACTCTGACTCTGTGTCCTACTTGTCTGTACCTCAGCCATCTGATCTTATGTGTATGACTTCAGACTGTTAAACGATTTAGTCCTTGTCTCAGCCTTCTGTACTTCAGTCATCTTACCACCAGTGTATGAACTCAGCCTGTTATTGACCTAGCCTTGCCTCAGTCCTTTTGTACCGCATATTTCTGATTTCACGTGTATGACCATAGGAGACTATCTGACCACGATTTATTGTTTACTTAGTGAATACATAAATACCCAGCGCTACACTGTCATTTTTCTAATGTTAAAAAACATTTTTTTACTTGCATTTTTAAAATAGAGTTCCTCAAAAACTATAAGGTCTTTTTGCAAAATTATTATTTTGCCTTGTACCCACTATACTCCTTAACATACAGTATGTAGCAATTTTGGTGTCAATAGCATGTATCGGGGCTTTGCTAATTACTGCTAAAGTCGGCAAGAAATTACGCACAATTTCGAAAAATTTTAAGTGAAATTACGAACGACTACACGAAATCAATTGAATTTGCAAATCTTAATTACATATTAGCGTAATTGCGAAAATGTACACAAAATTTAGTGAAATCATAATTTGTTGATTACGATCATCACTATGCTTAAAGTAAATTAGTTCCTTCAAGTTTTTAGTTTTAGCCAATCCATGGTCGTCCAAGGATACCTTATTGTACAATTGCGATATGATAGGGTGGAGGTTTTTCCAATTGATTGAAGCTATGGGTACATGTGGTGAGCAACCCCCACAGATATATATAATCTTGTTGGAAACCCTTGTACCTGAAGTCTTGCTGTCATAGCCTACATTTTGAAGGAGAGGAGAGTCTAACCTGCAGGTGAAAGTAGTTCATATTCCCGATGAAGGGTTTGCCGACTCCAGAGGTTTCAGTCACTTTAGTGATTTTATGTTGCCTTCATAAAATCATAATTTTTACTGACGCAACTGGTGTGCACTCTGATGAATGAAGCATTGGTGGAAACTAAGCTATAATTTATAATAAATTAAGCTAATGTACTACTGATAAGAGTCAAGAGATGGCACCCACTACTCCCCCATTTATACTTAATACTCCCCCATGTATACTTAATACTCCCCTATTTATACTAAACACTCCCCCATTTATACTAAATACTCCCCCATGTACTGTATACTTAATACTCCTCCATGTATACTAAATACTCCCCCATTTATACTTAATACTCCCCCATGTATACTTAATACTCCCCCATTTATACTTAATACTCCCCCATTTATACTTAATACTCCCCCATTTATACTTAATACTCCCCCATGTATACTTAATACTCCCCCATGTATACTTAATACTCCCCCATGTATACTTAATACTCCCCCATGTATACTTAATACTCCCCCATTTTTACTAAATACTCCCCCATTTATACCTAATACTCCCCCATGTATACTTAATACTCCCCCATGTATACTTAATACACCCCCATTTATACGTAATACTCCCCAGTTATACTAAATACTCCCCCCTTTATACAAAGTACTCCCCCATTTATACTAAATACTCCCCCATTTATACTAAATACTACTCTTATACTAAATACTACTCTTATACTAAATACTCCCCCATTTATACTAAATACTACTCTTATACTAAATACTACTCTTATACTAAATACTCCACCATTTATACTAAATAATCCCCCATTTATACTAAATACTCCCCCATTTATACTAAAGACTCCCCCACGTATACCTAATACTCCCCCATTTACAGGGCCGGGCCGAGGTAGAGGCGAGAGAGGCTCCAGCCTCAGGGCGCAGTGCACAATTCACTCAGCTTTCATTCCACTATTGTGTTTTAAGCAGAGAAATAAGAAAAAGGGATACATGGCAGAGACTGCAAGCCAAATAAGTGGAGATTAAGGTGTGCATCTCTCTTTGTTACCATAGGAAGTTGAAAGGTATGCTACAAGTGATACACACAACACAGACAAACACACACACACACACACACACACACACACACACAGGGCCGGGCCGAGGTAGAGGCGAGAGAGGCTCCAGCCTCAGGGCGCAGTGTAGGAGGGGGCGCACAATTCACTCAGCTTTCATGCCACTATTGTGTTTGAAGCAGAGAAATAAGAAAAAGGGATACATGGCAGAGACTGCAAGTCAGATAACTAGAGATTAAGGTGTTGGGGGCCCTGGGGCGCCTCTTAGTCTAATAGCAATCAGTGTGTGACGGCTGGATTGGGAGGGATGGGGGGGCGCACTTTGGTGTCTCAGCCTTGGGGGGCTGGAGGACCTTGTCCCGGCTCTGCACACACACACACACACACACACACACACACACACACACACACACACACACACACACACACACACACACACACACACACACACACACACACACACACACACACACACACCTTCAAGTCACAGACTCCCCTACATAAGCTTTTGATCCCCATTGGTCTGTTAGCCCCCCTGCCGGTAATCCCGACCCAGGCTCGGGGTGGAATTAACATGCTGCTATTGGTAATCGTGAGCCTGGGTCGTGGTAATTTACTGTGTGCTGCTGGAGGCTGCTCTGTCCACTCTGCGGCTGTTCTGTGTCCCCCAGCAGCAGAATCCTTTGATCTGTGTCCCCCAGCGGCGTTCCCCTTTGATCTGTGCGGCGGGCAGCAGTGGTCTTTGATCTGTGCGGCGGGCGGCGGTGGGCCCCTTTGATCTGTGCAGCGGGGGTCTTTGATTTGTCTGGCGGGCGGCGGTGCACCCCTTTGATGCGGGCGGCAGGGGTCTTTGATCTGTGCGGCGGGCAGTGGTGGGCCCCTTTGATCTGTGCGGCAGGCGGCGGGGGTCTTTGAACTGTGCGGCGGGCAGCGGTGGGCCCCTTTGATCTGTGCGGCGGGGGTCTTTGATCTGTGCGGCGGGCGGTGGGGGTCTTTGATCTGTGCGGCTGGCAGTGAGGGTCTTTAATCTGTGCGGCGGCGGGGGTCTTTGATCTGTGCGGCGGGCGGCGGGGGTCTTTGATCTGTGCGGCAGAACTCCCGGAATCTGTGTCCCCAGAGTGCAGGCATGGCAGCAGGATCTGTGTCCCCCTTGTGCGGACTGCAGACGGCAGGATGTGTCCATGTCTGTGCCGCCCGCAACATGTCCCCCTGCCTGTAGTTCTGCCTGCCTGCAGTTCTCTTCTCTGTGCGGCGGGGGTGGAGCAATCAATGATGCGACCTAAGAGTCGTATCATTGAAGAAGGAAAAAAAAAAAGTGAAAGAAAAAAAAAGTGAAAGTAATAAAAAAAAAAAGTAATGAAAAAGAAATGTAAAGTCAATAATAAATCAATCAATCAATGTAAAAATAAAGTTTTGCACAGCATGTGAAAAAAACAACACACACACTACATTCAGTAATACTTTGTAGCCTTTGTAGATTAAGTTGTAAATATTTTAGAATGCATAATTAGATACAAAGTTACCTCAGAGTAATCTGTGGAACTTGAGCAAGTGCAGTTTTCCCTCTGCTTGTAAACTTCCCAACATCTATGGCGTCCAAACGTCTTACTAGCGAAAAAGCTGTTTTAGAGCAGATGGAAACCAGCGACAGCGATTTTGAGGCACCTGATTTGAGCGACAGCGTGAGCTTTGACAGCTCATCATCTGACAGTGAGAGCGACGCTGACAGTGACATTTCATTGCTTGAAGTAAGTGATGTGCGCACTTGGTGCCCCCTTGATTGCAGTGCACCTCATCCAGCACCCCCCAGATTTCCGTTCACTGGTGATCCAGGCTTGAAAGTGGATGTGGACCGTGACGACCCCCTCGCGTATTTAGCTTTGTTTTTGACAAGTGATGTAATTAAAAAAATTGTTGGCGAGACAAACAGATATGCGGAGCAACACGAAACAGAAGGTGGGAACCAGTAACCCCTGACGAAATGTGGCTATTTCTGGGCTTGATCATACTTCAGGGAGTGGTGGGAAAATCTGTTCAAAAATGGTATTGGACCACCAACTGCCTGCTTGCCACTCCATTCTTTGGTACGGTCATGCCTGAATATCGTTTTTCACTTATTATGAAGTTTTTGCATTTTGCTAATAATGATGAATATGATGAGCATACCCACCCTGCCCCCAAACTGAGAAAAATTTGGGACGTGTACCAATTGATCCAGAGGAGCTTCAGAGATAGCTACGTGCCCGAGAGAGATGTCAGCGTAGACGAAAGTCTGATGGCGTACAAAGGGAGGCTAAGCTGGATCCAATATATTGCTTCAAAAAGAGCACGATTTGGCCTAAAGTCATACAGACTGTGCAAGTCATCATCTAGGTACATATGGAATTCAGTGATGTACACAGGCAAGGGAACACGATTCAGTGACACATACAGCCAGTATGGCATAGCAACGTCCTCCGTTCTGACACTCACCGAGCCCTTGCTGAACCAAGGTTACTGTGTAACAACAGACAATTTTTACACGTCGCCAGAGTTATATGAGGTTCTTGTGCAAAACAAGACAGATTGCTATGGGACTGTTAGGCCGAACCGCCGCAACATGCCATCATCTTTTGCCTGCAAGAAATTGAAACTGGGAGAAATTGTGGCCTGGCAAAAGGGAAAAATTATGGCCCTACGTTGGCGGGACAAAAAAGATGTGTGCCTGCTGAGCACCGTTCACTACACTGCCACTACTATGGTACACACGAGGGGTGGCAAAGATATCCTCAAACCGCAGGTGGTCATGGACTATAACCACACCATGGGAGGAGTTGATAAAGCCGACCAGGAGACAACATTTTATCCGGCGATGAGAAAACAACAAAAAAAATACTATAAGAAAATCTTCCGTCATCTTCTTGAGCAGTGCCTTTGAAATGCTTATGTTCTTTTCCAAAGGTATAGCGAGCAGCCTGGGCTCCATGCAGACTTTGTGTGGAGAATTGTGGAAGCTATCATGTTGAAGCACCAAAGACCACCACTGGATGTGAGGAGACCTGGACGCCGTGCTGTTGGGGTGGTCAATCCAGAACGCCTCACCGGCCGCCACTTTGTTGATTACGTCCCACCAACTGAGAAAAAGGCCACACCCACAAGGATGTGTGTGGTGTGTTGCTCAAAGCGAGACGACAGTGGCAAAAAAATCCGCAGGGAAACAAGATACCACTGTCCTGACTGCGATGTCGGACTGTGTGCAGTCCCCTGTTTCAAATTTTTTTTTTTTTGCTACATACATTTATTTGCTTTATTTTTTCATGCAAATCAAATTACTGTACTGTAATATAGTTACTTCTTCATCTTTTGTCATTTGCATTATTATTTATGCAGAAACTATGCATTTTTGTGTTGTTGTTGTTGGTTGCATTATTTTTTCATGCAAATCAAATTGCTGTACTGTAATATAGTTACTTTTTCATCTTTTGTCATTTGCATTATTATTCATGCAGAAACTATGCATTTTTGTGTTGTTGTTGGTTGCATTATTTTTTCATGCAAATCAAATTGCTGTACTGTAATATAGTTACTTTTTCATCTTTTGTCATTTACATTATTATTTATGCAGAAACTATGCATGTTTTGTGTTGTTGTTGGTAGTTGCATTATTGTTTCATGCAAAAAATTTTTTACCATATGGTATAAGTTTGAGTTATGCAGCAGGACTGCAAACATTTTCTTGATTAAATTGAATATAATTTACAGTAATAAAATTTAAGTGAGTTTTTGTTATTTCATTGCACTGAAAAAAGTAGCTGAAGGTGTGTATTTATTTCCAAAATTCTTTTCACTGTTATTAGTAAGCTATTTCTAAGATTACAGGGCAAAAGAAAACAGCAAATAGTTCTGGAAAAAAATTGCACCACTTTTAGACCCAAATCCAGAAAGAATCATAATGCCAGGGAGGTTAATAGACCAATGGGAAGCCTTGGAGACAAAATTCAAAGAAGATTTTTAGCTCTAGCTATGCTAAATATAGCTAGAGCTGCGCGCGTGCGGGGACCGGCATTGTGTGGCGGCGGTTGCACGGGTCGTCAGAGATCTTCAATCAAGGTCGCAAGTTAAAGGATATTGGCGTGGGACCTTTTCTGAGGATATTGGTGTGAGAACATTTTCTTAAAGGTACAGGTAAGTATTTCTGAAGATCGCAAGATAGAGCATACTATCGTCGTGGGACATAACAGAGGATATTGGCGTGGGACATTACCAAGGATATTGGCATGGGAACATTTTCTTAAAGGAACAGGTAAGTATTTCTAGGTAATTAAGATTAATAAAAATGTTTTCTCGTTGTTACGTTTTTATTTCATTTAACTCTTTATGGAAATGGGTAAGGGGTACTTAGTACCCCTATATTCCTTTCTCCTGGGAGGGGGCGGGCATCTGGGGTCCCTCTTAAAAGGGACTCCCAGATGCCACCATGAACCCCCCACAGGGAGTCGTCACCCCCATCTCCTCCTGGGGCACCGGAGGTAGGGAAGAGCCCCTTGTCCATGGATTGGACAAGGGCTCCGGGGAAAGGGGAAGGCTTGGCTGCCCCTCTCGCCCAGAGCCCCCATACCATGGACCATGCGGGCTAGTATGGCTCAAGGTGCGAAGCCCCAGTTGACCGGGGCTCGACATTCTGGCTATCCCAGCCTGCATGGGGGACAATGGGATACAGATGCTCGGAAGGGGGGACCCCACGCAGGGGCGTATCTGGGCAATATAGCGCCCATGGCAGACACTGAAATTACGCCATAGGTAATGAGAGGTGTGCCACCCCCCTCAACCAGTATAAGCAGCCCACAGTATAAGTAACCCCTCTTTCCAGTATAGATGGTGGCAGGTGTCCCCCAGTATAAGTACCCCCCCCCCGTATCCCCTTAGTACGGGTAATGAGAGGTGTCCCCTAGTATAAGTAGCCCCCCAGTATAGTTAGTGACAGGTGTCCTCCCAGTATAATTACCCCCCAGTATAGGTAGTGAGCGATGTCTTTCAGTATAAGTAGCAGCCTCGGACAGGCCCACCGAACCACCGATGGTCCCATCGGTGGGCCCCGGCCATCCCGCCTCCTGGGGGCCCCAGTGCTAAAAAGGAGGGGGGCTAAGCGCAGGAAGGGGGGACATTGTGCACAGATCGGCGGGGAGGGGCGGAAGCCTCCCCCCCCTCCCTCACCTAGGTGCCCCCCTTCAGCGCTCCCCCCCCTCCAGAATTGCAGCCAGCGGCAGCACCGGTGAAGAATCACTTAACGGCATGACGGAGAGATCCGTAGCTCTGCGTGCCGCTGGCTGGTCTGTCTCTGTCTCCTGAACTGACTGTCCAATCACGCTCTCGCAGGAAGTACTGCGAGAGCATGATTGGACAGTCAGTTCAGGAGACAGAGACCAGCCAGCGGCACGCGCAGAGCTACGGATCTCCGTCATGCTGGTAAGTGATTCATCCCCGCTGCTGCCGCTGGCTGCAATTCTGGAGGGGGGGCCCCTAGGTGAGGGAGGGGGGGCTCCTAGGTGCCACCAACCTGCCCACATTACGATTTTCAGGTGTCTGCTGCCCACATTACGATTTTCAGGTGTCTGCTGCCCACATTACGATTTTCAGGTGTCTGCTGCCCACATTACGATTTTCAGGTGACTGCTGCCCACATTACGATTTTCAGGTGCCTGCTGCCCACATTGCGATTTTCAGGTGCCTGCTGCCCACATTGCGATTTTCAGGTGTCTGCTGCCCACATTACGATTTTCAGGTGTCTGCTGCCCACATTACGATTTTCAGGTGACTGCTGCCCACATTGCGATTTTCTGGTCACTGCTGCCCACATTGCGATTTTCAGGTGTCTGCTGCCCACATTACGATTTTCTGGTCACTGCTGCCCACATTGCGATTTTCAGGTGTCTGCTGCCCACATTACGATTTTCAGGTGTCTGCTGCCCACATTACGATTTTCAGGTGCCTGCTGCCCACATTGCGATTTTCAGGTGCCTGCTGCCCACATTGCGATTTTCAGGTGTCTACTGCCCACATTACGATTTTCAGGTGTCTGCTGCCCACATTACGATTTTCAGGTGTCTGCTGCCCACATTACGATTTTCTGGTCACTGCTGCCCACATTGCGATTTTCTGGTGCCTGCTGCCCACATTGCGATTTTCTGGTGCCTGCTGCCCACATTGTGATTTTCTGGTGCCTGCTGCCCACGTTGCGATTTTCAGGTGTCTGCTGCCCACATTGTGATTTTCTGGTAACTGCTGCCCACGTTACGATTTTCAGGTGTCTGCTGCCCACATTACGATTTTCAGGTGTCTGCTGCCCACTATGTGATTTTCTGGTAACTGCTGCCCACGTTACGATTTTCAGGTGTCTGCTGCCCACATTACGATTTTCAGGTGTCTGCTGCCCACATTACGATTTTCAGGTGTCTGCTGCCCACATTACGATTTTCAGGTGTCTGCTGCCCACATTACGATTTTCTGGTGACTGCTGCCCACATTACAATTTTCAGGTGTCTACTGCCCACATTAGGATTTTCAGGTGTCTGCTGCCCACATTACGATTTTCTGGTCACTGCTGCCCACATTGCGATTTTCAGGTGTCTGCTGCCCACATTACGATTTTCTGCTCACTGCTGCCCACTTTTGGGGGGGGGGGTATCTGCCACCAACCTGATTGCATTTTGGGGGGTATCTGCCGCCAATCTGATTGCATTTTGTGGGGGTATCTGCCGCCAACCTGATTGCATTTTGTGGGGGTATCTGCCGCCAACCTGATTGCATTTTGTGGGGGTATCTGCCGCCAACCTGATTGCATTTTGTCGGAAAATCTGCTGACTACTTGATGAATTATCATGAGGCATGTAACTACTTTAATATTTTATCTAAAATGTATCTGGCCGGACCTCATCTCTGTGAATAACACCGCTACTTATGTTGTGTTTGGGGTTTTTTTAAGTCTGCCCATGACTCATCGTGACCACGTCGATGTTCCAGTGCGTGGTGACACCCATTTACTTTCGCTGCGGCGCGCTGGGCCCGCCGCATGTGGACATATCCCTATTGGAGGCTGTCCTCAGAAGTGCTCACGATCTTTTCCCTACCATAAACTCATGCAAAATTTATAGAGTACATGTGTATGTGAGCCCAAAATTGGGGGGGGGGGGGGAGGAGGGGATCGGGGGGGGGGGGGGCAGGCTGAAACTTCCTTGGTTGGCCCTTAGTGTCCCAGTCCGACCCTGATAAGTAGCCCACCCAGTGTAGGTAATGAGGGGTGTCCCCCCAGTACAATCCCCCCTCCCCCAGTATTGGTAGCGAGAGATGTCCTCCAGTGATAGCAGGTACAAACACCTGAGAGGCATCCCTCAGTAAGGTGGTGGAGCACGAGGGAGGAGTGCAGTCGTGGAGCCCATAGTGCTGTGGCGCCCATGGCATGAGCCATGCCTGGCCTGCACCCCTCTAGATACGCCTCTGTATATATAGCTGGGATCTGTAGTGCACCAACGCTCAGTCACTCCATTACTATATAAAGCATTGTGTACGCTGCCAATCAGTGTATATATATTACTGGGATCTGTAGTACACCAACGCTCAGTCACTCCATTACTATATAAAGCATTGTGTACGCTGCCAATCAGTGTATATATAGCTGGGATCTGTAATGCACCAACGCTCAGTCACTCCATTACTATATAAAGCATTGTGTACGCTGCCAATCAGTGTATATATATTACTGGGATCTGTAGTACGCCAACACTCAGTCACCCCATTGCTATTTAGCATTCTGTACTCTGCCAATCAGTGTATATATTGCTGGGATCTGTAGTACACCAACGCTCAGTCACCCCATTGCTACTTAGCATTGTGTACTCTGCCACTCAGTGTATATGATATTGCTGGGATCGTTAGTACCCCGGCGCTCAGACAGTCACCCCATTACTATATAGCATTGTGTACTCTGCCACTGAGTGTATATAATATTGCTGGGATCGTTAGTACACCGGCGCTCACTCAGTCACCCCATTACTATATAGCATTGCGTACTCTGCCAATCAGTGTGTATAATATTGCTGGGATCAGTAGTACACTGCCGCTCACTCAGTCACCCCATTACTATATAGCATTGCTGGGATCTGTAGTACTCTGCTCACCCACCCATACCATTGTACTGCCAGTCACTGTGTATATTGCTGGGATCTGTAGTACTTCACTCACCGTCAACCACTATATAGCATTGCGTACTCTGCCAGTCAGTGTGTATATTGCTGGGATCAGTAATACTCCACTCACCGTCAACCACTATATGAGCTCACCATGAGTTCCTCAGAGACTTTCGCTGTGAGCAGCACTCCCAACAACAGCAACAGCCAACGCCCCACGCAAGCTATAACATCCACCCCAGCAGCCAGTGGTCAGCAGCAGCCCTCCCCGGAGGAGAACGTTGTGTCCATCGGTCCGGCGCCAGAGCGATTATTGAGGGCTGCCATTGAGGAGATGATGGGGCCTGATGTGGAGGAGGAGGTCGGGCTCAGGCCAGCATCCCAAGTTAATGTTGAGGACGATGAGGGGTCTGTGTCTGGGGATGTTGGGGTGGCAGAGGTGGTGGGTGGGTAGCTGGGATCTGTAGTGCACCAACGCTCAGTCACTCCATTACTATATAAAGCATTGTGTACGCTGCCAATCAGTGTATATATATTACTGGGATCTGTAGTACACCAACGCTCAGTCACTCCATTACTATATAAAGCATTGTGTACGCTGCCAATCAGTGTATATATATTACTGGGATCTGTAGTACACCAACGCTCAGTCACTCCATTACTATATAAAGCATTGTGTACGCTGCCAATCAGTGTAAATATAGCTGGGATCTGTAATGCACCAACGCTCAGTCACTCCATTACTATATAAAGCATTGTGTACGCTGCCAATCAGTGTATATATAGCTGGGATCTGTAATGCACCAACGCTCAGTCACTCCATTACTATATAAAGCATTGTGTACGCTGCCAATCAGTGTATATATATTACTGGGATCTGTAGTACACCAACACTCAGTCACCCCATTGCTATTTAGCATTCTGTACTCTGCCAATCAGTGTATATATTGCTGGGATCTGTAGTACACCAACGCTCAGTCACCCCATTGCTACTTAGCATTGTGTACTCTGCCACTGAGTGTATATAATATTGCTGGGATCGTTAGTACACCGGCGCTCACTCAGTCACCCCATTACTATATAGCATTGCGTACTCTGCCAATCAGTGTGTATAATATTGCTGGGATCAGTAGTACACTGCCGCTCACTCAGTTACCCCATTACTATATAGCATTGCTGGGATCTGTAGTACTCTGCTCACCCACCCATACCATTGTACTGCCAGTCACTGTGTATATTGCTGGGATCTGTAGTACTTCACTCACCGTCAACCACTATATCGCATTGCGTACTCTGCCAGTCAGTGTGTATATTGCTGGGATCAGTAATACTCCACTCACCGTCAACTACTATATGAGCTCACCATGAGTTCCTCAGAGACTTTCGCTGTGAGCAGCACTCCCAACAACAGCAACAGCCAACGCCCCACGCAAGCTATAACATCCACCCCAGCAGCCAGTGGTCAGCAGCAGCCCTCCCCGGAGGAGAACGTTGTGTCCATCGGTCCGGCGCCAGAGCGATTATTGAGGGCTGCCATTGAGGAGATGATGGGGCCTGATGTGGAGGAGGAGGTCGGGCTCAGGCCAGCATCCCAAGTTAATGTTGAGGACGATGAGGGGTCTGTGTCTGGGGATGTTGGGGTGGCAGAGGTGGTGGGTGGGTCAGACTCAGGAGAAGAGTTGTATGATGAGGATGATGATCGGGATCATCTGTATGTGCCTCAGAGTCCGACCCCGGAAAACATGTTGTATCGTGTGTTTAGGTACTAAAATCTGCGTTCCCAGTACTGCCCGGGTCCACGGATCCATATAATTTTTTGGGCAGCACTATCAAACTGTGGTACTATGAGGAAGTTGCCATGGTCCTTCTGTGCTGTCACACTCACCGTCTGTCTGCAGATGGATTGTTCAACACAGCTACGCCATCTGACATGTAGTCCTTGACCATCTTCTCCAGGCGATCGGTGTTGGAGGACGTGGAACTGCCCGATTGCTGTTCTGTGGGCTGCTGCATGGGTGTCAGAAAATGTTCCCACTCCAAGGACACTGCCAATACCATTCCCTTTTGGGCACTAGCAGCAGCTTGTGTTCTTTGCTGCCCTCCTGGTCCTCCTAGGTTTGCTGAAGTCAGTCTGTCGGCGTACAACTGGCTAGAGAAGGAGGAGGATGTCAATCTCCTCTCTAAAGTCTCCATCCTCAAGGGCCTGCTGGAATTGTTCCATTTTTGACTTGTCTGACACTTTCTTCAATCAGTTTTTTAACATTGTGTTTGTATAAACTGGGTATAAACCCAGTAATTGGTGTTGTCCAGAATAATGAATAATAATGACTAGTGAATAATGCACGGGCCGTGTTCAATGCAGTCTAGCATGAATTGAGCCATGTGTGCCAGAGAGTCCTGCCAGACTCCTCTGACTTCATGTTCTTGTGAGCGTAGTGATTGTTGTGATGCACCATATTCGTCACCAGCATCACTTTCTTCCTTTTCTGCTGTCCATTCCTGCTAAATTGTGGAAGTCCAACGTGCACCGCTCTGTCCCTCAGCAGTGGGGGCATCCAATTCCTGCTCCAACTCCAGCTGTTCCTCGTCCTGTTCTTTGTCATAGCTGGGACCAGCGTTTCCTGAGGCAGATTGCCTGATGTTGGTATCATCACGCTGATCGTTTTCATCTTCAGATTCCCCCAATTGCATCATGCCAGCGGTTTCCATCTTCAACATTGATTTCTTCAGTAAACACAGCAGTGGTATTGTAATGCTGACTGTAGAGTTGTCACTGCTCAGTCACAAGCAACGTGGATTGCTCAAAATTTTGGAGGACTTGGCAGAGGTCCAACATGGTGGCCCAATCAGATCCACAGAAGCTTGGTAGCTAGCTGCTGGAATGCACCTCGGCACTGCGCAAAAGCGTGCTAGCATGTGCAGCGTAGAATTCCAGCGCATAGGGAGGGACATCACCCAGCGAGCGATGGTGCGCTAGATTGAAGCTCTCCTGCATCTCTTGGTGAGTCCTTCAGAAGCGGTACTGGACTTTAAAAAATGTTTTTTTTTTTCCTTCAACAGAAGATCTGCCACGTTGGAGTGAGGAGGACGCCGCCGACCCCGACACCAAGCTGAACCCCGGCGAACTCCAAGCAGAGGATCTTCAGGAACCCTCAAGGCTTCGAGCAAGCTGAGGAGGATCAGCAGTCCCGACGAGACCTCTCCTCATATGTGACTGTGTGCAGTGGAGTAGAGCTCCCCAGAACAACCTCTCCCTTGTCACTTTGTCACTGGTCACTTTGTCACTTTGTCACTGGTCACTTTGTCATTTTGTCACTTTGTCACTGGTCACTTTGTCACTTTTCACTTTGTCACTTGTCACTTGGTCACTTGGTCACTTGTCCAGATGATCTCGGTACACCTCCTGCGATTCAAATTCCTGCACACATTGCTCTGGGATTTGGGTGTGATGAATGATGCATCTAACTGGCCACCGGAGACAATTAAGGCCTTCAAAACATTGAAAGCAGCTTTCTGTTCCGCCCCCATTTTGCGTCATGTTGAGTTGTTGACGTCATGTTCGTCCTCGTCCTCGCCTTGCATTTCAGTGCGAGGTGCATTTTCCACAGAAAAAGGTTGTGAATCCGGGCACAACATTTGTGGCTGTTCCATTGACCTTTCACAGGTAGAAGATTGTGGGGGTGGGAATAGCTCCTCCGAATAGCCCATTGTGTCCTGAAAACTACTCATTGCATTGCTTTGCGCACGCATTTTTTTGTCCTCATGCAAGGCCTGAGTTGCGCCTGAAAGCGTGGCCTTCTCCTCCTGCGCCTCCTCCTGTTCCATCACGTCTGCTGCTGCTGGGTTAGCGTTGCCGCCCGGTCCCTGTTTATTGAACCTCTTATCTTTATTACATTTATGACTGCATGGCGGTACAAAGCATGCTATCCGCACGCTTCTTGTCCTCATGCAAGGCCTGGGTTGTTGTGTCTCACAAAGCGTGGCCTTCTCCTCCTGTGCCTCCTCTTCCATCCTGTGTGCTGCTGCTGGGTTAGCGTTGCCGGTCCCTTTTCCTGGAACCTCTCATCTTTATTACATTTATGACTGCATGGCGACAAAATGCATGTTACCTGTGCAAAGAAAACAGACATTTCCCGCATTTAGGCTAATTTCACACCAGGACGTTGCGTTAGAGGGGGCGTTAAGGTCGCATAACGTCCCCCTAACTCAACGCCTGGTGGTGCTGGATCTGGACGTCAGAGTGAGCCGCGTTGTGCAGCTCACTCTGGCGTCAGTGATGCCGTGATGCGCACTCTTGTGCGCATGCGGCATCACATGGTCCCGCCGGCCAATCGCCGCACAGAGCGGCTGCTCCAGGAAGTAAACACTGCACGTCATAACGTGCAGTGCATATTAATTAGCCATGTGCCTGGCCGCTCTTCGCTCCTCCCCAACATTACTGAGCATGTGCAAGCAGTCTAACGCGGCTCAGCCGCGTCTAAAGTACTGCATGCAGTACGTTGCCTTGTGACGCAGCGTTACAATGTAACGCAACGTCCGCACTGTGAACAGCCCCATTGATTTTTCATTACTGTGCGGTGGGCTGCGTTACAGGCTGCTCTAACGTGCGCCTGTAACGTCCCACTGTGAAACCAGCCTTAAAAGACAGTTTTCCCTTTGAAACTTTAAAATCGATTTTATCAAAAACTATAAGCTCTTTTTGCTACATTTTTTCCCCTCTTGTACCCACTCCCAAGGTGCACATACCCTGTAAATTTGGGGTATGTAGCGTGTAAGGAGGCTTTACAAAGCACGAAAGTTCGGGTCCCCATTGACTTCCATTATGTTCGGAGTTCGGCTCGAACACCCGAACATCGCGGCCATGTTCGGCCTGTTCGGCCCGAACCTGAACATCTAGATGTTCGCCCAACACTCAGGAAGTGAAAAAACGAACCGCTCAGCAAAAATGCTTTATCAAAATCATAACGTGCATTGGCGCACCGGAAATTAGAAATAAATTGTGTACAAAATCGCAAATCGGTGGCGTCAGTGATTGCAATTTTAGATGTGAACAAGGCCTAAGACAGTGTCTATGATAGTTTTTGGTATCACCATTTTATTTAATCCTTCCTATTCTTAAAGGGAACCTGAAGTGAGGAAGATATGGAGGCAGACATAATTATTTCCTTTTGAATAATGTCAGTTAGCTGGCAGTCCTGCTGATCTTTCTTGCTTCAGCAGTGTCTGAATCACACGCTGGGAATGCTGGGAATACACGAGATTTTTCAGCAGATTTACTGTCCGATCGTTTTTCTGATCTATTTTCCAATCGTTTTTCTGATCCATCTCCATTCACCTCTATGAGAAATCGATCAAAAAAAGATTGAAAATCAGTTCGGATCTGTCACAAATTATCTATTGAACCATCTATCTGCCCAAAAAATCTCATGGTGTATTCCCAGCATTAGAGGCAGGTGATCAACAGGATAGCCAGGCAATTTGCATTATTTAAAAGAAGTATAAATGTCAGCCTCCATATCCCTCTCAACTCATATTCCTTTTACTATCTTCCCTGGAGTATGGAAATATTAGACATGAAAAACTGTTTAATTTCCCTTTTGATTATGATTTTTACTTTTTTTTTTTACCAAAATGTCAATCTTTTCCCCCAAACTTAAAGTGCACTCAACTCTAAGGTGGGTCGGCTTTAACATTGGTGTCCAAGGTGTACCCTTATATTTTGGTGTCCCACAACTCCTTTTGGTGCAATAAACTTGGGAACTCAATGTGAATTTCCAATTTAAAGTCAGTTTAACATCAGGTGACATTTGCTTAAAATAAATTTTAAACTCCAGTCCAAAAGTTTATTATTAATGTGCTGATGATGTGGTCACGCTCCAAGTAGCCAGTAGTTTTGGCAAGTCAGCATGTTTGTTTACTTTGCATCTGGCCAACGAGAGGTTTATTTACTTCATAGACCAATTGCTGGTTTAAAAAGTAACACTGATTACCTATCTAATGCCACCTTGGGGGAAGACCAGGAAGGGCCGCTGCACTCATCCTGCACATTTGGCCCTTTATTTAATGGGAACCTAAAGTGAGAAGTATATAGAGGCTGCCATATTTATTTCCTTTTAACCACTTCAGGTTCCAGGGTTTTCAACTCTTTAGGTTCCTTACAATTTTGGCATGTTAGCTGTGTCTCTTGTGTCCTTACTCAGCAGCTTCCAGCATGGAGTCGGCGTAGATTGCTCTTAGATTACGTTTTCACAGATTGTGGTTTGGCATCTAATTTATGACCTGCACCTGATGTTCATGTACACTGTATGCCTCTGGGGAAGTGGCTTTTGGCTGTGAAACACCTGTCAGGCAGTCTTTTTGTGAATTAGACGTCTGAATTATGTCTACACTCTGTACCCACAACTTAAAAGATGTGTGACTGAAGAATAAAGAGTGAAATCGTTCCTTTAAAACCCTGTGACCTTCTTTGTTTGGATTTTTGCACATAGAGCACTATTTTCGGGTGAAACTGAACTATTTGTATTCTATCTTGGCTATTCTGCATATTAGCTGCGTCACTTTTGATACAGCAATAACTTATTACCTATGTCATCAAAAACGTATTGTTTTTTTTCTGGACATTCTAGGCTTTTAGAGTAATATTTATTTTCAAGTATTTCATTTCATGGGCAATTTATTGAGATAGATTAGGCGTAAATGCAAAATTTACACATTTTTTCATGTTTCCTAACTTTTAGATGTCAATTTTCCACAGTTGGAAAATACCTCAAAATACATTACTTGGCTCATCCCGGTTAAAACGATACCATACACCCTGTCTTTCGTCACTAATCAGGCATGAAGCATACCATTATTGGCAGCATGTGCGTCTGTAGCGATTGCATGCAATCGCTATGGCGACAGCTCGGGGACCCCACTGTTGTATAGATGTATTGCTAGGCAACAACAATTGAATGCATCTATACAGCGCTGGGTCCCCTTGCTGTCGCCATAGTGATTCGCTATTGGCGGCAGCCATTACAGGTGTCCACAAATCTTAAGGCCAAGTATATGTGACACAAGGGATTAAGTAGTTTAGGAAGGGTTACAACTTCACAAAAAAAACATTATTTTATGATATAACTGTCTGGCTGTTGTCACTTTAACCACTTCTATACCATGCTATTTTGTGCTGATCTGTGCTGCGTGGGCTCTCCAGCCCACAGCACAGATCAGGTTGCAGCCAGGCCGATCAGACTTCCCCCCCCCTTCTTTCCCCACTAGGGGGATGTCCTGCTGGGGGGTCTGATCGCCGTCGGCTGCTTGCGCTTGCGGGGGGGGGCTCTTCAAAGCCCCCCACCGCAGTGCTTCCTGGCCTCCTTCCCCTTCCCTCCCTCTCCCTCCCCCTGTGAGCGGCGCAGGACGGATTTCCGTCCTGCGCCTTATGGGATAGGCTTTAGCCTATCAGATGCCGGCGATCCCCGGCCAATCAGAGGCCGGGGATCACCGATCTCCTCTACGGCGGTGCTGCGCAGCAGCGCCGTATACATGTAAACACCGGGGAAGATCTTCCCCGTGTGTTTACATTTACCCTGCGAGCCGCCTCCGTGAACTGACATGGAACGGCCGCTCATATGAGCGGCCGTTTCCATGGAATACACTTCAGGATTCAGGGGCGTACATATACGCACCGAGAATCCGGAAGTGGTTAATTTAAAAAAAAAAATAAACTTTTTTTTCACAGTGTAACTTTATGTGAATGATTGCTGCAAGCAGCAAGCATTCACAATGGGATTAGTGCACGTGCACAAGCACACGCACGTGCATGAGCGGCGTGTGCATGTGCATGACCGTGGTGGCGTATTTTAGTGCTGGACGTCAGATCTGACAATAATGTCAAACACCTGATCTGCATATGCTTTTTCGGGGTCTATGGCTAAAAGTATTAGAGGCAGAGGATCAGGACAGGCAACTGGTATTGCTCAACCGGAAGAGGGAACCAGACCGAACGACTTTGGGCCGAAGTCATCTGCTAACGGAGCCGCCAGCTGGGGACCGGGAGGGAGCCAGGACGCCGCCGGGGGACCTTGCGGCCTATGGTGGGCTGGAGAAAGCCCCAGGAAAGTGAAAATTTCATTTTTAGGAAGTGCTCGGTGTCTCTTTAAATTGAATCTTTCACTGCAACTTTGATTTCATGTTTTGTAAAGCGCCCATCGATGATAAATATATTTTGTGCTATAATAACGGAAATGGAGTTCCCTTACTCAATTCAAATTTGCTAGGTTTGGCAACCTTATTTAACAAATTGATTTTAGTTAAACTAAAAAAAGTTTTAATTACATTTTCGCAGTTATGGCGATACGTAATTATGATTTAGACAGTCAACTGATTTTGTGTAATCTATTCATAATTTCATGTAATTTTTGTGTAATTTTGTGCGGAATGTAGAGGTTAATAGCAAAGCCCCCATACAGGCTATCCTCACTAAAATTGCTACACATGTTAAGAAGAAGGGTGGAAACAAGCCACCTTGTAGTTTTTGAGAAAATCGATTTTAACCACTTAAGTACCAGCAGTCTCTGCCCCCTTAAGGACCAGAGCCCACTGGTACAAGAACGACGGTATCCCGACGAATCGCCGCTCATACCCGGCGCAACCGCCGTCATCGCCGCACACCGGGATCCTCAGGACGTAGACTCTGCCATCTCTATGATGGCAGAGTTATGTGAGCCAGTCAAGAGCCGCTTTTATTGGCTCCTGACCGTGTCTATCAATGTAAGCCAATGGGAGCGCCTTACATTGATAGACATGACCAGGAGCCAATGAAATCGGCTCCTGACCGGCTCACATGGCTCTGCCGTCATAGAGACCGGCAGAGCCTGTGAGCTGCGGTGAGAAACGTTGGTTTGAGCGTCAGGATTGGCGGGGAGCAACGGAAACGGCGAATGCGCGCTGCGGACAGTGATTGAAATCTACGTCCTGCCAACCAAGAGCCCACCGAAACAGGGTGTAGATTTCAATCACCTTTTTAGGCTGTATTCACAGTAGGACGTTGCGTTTTATTGCGACTTTAAAGTCGCAACGTGTCTGCGTTTAGAGGTAATGCACTGCAAGCAGTGAGTTACCATAACGCAACATTTTTAATGCGACTTTAACGTCGCACTGTGAATGGCCCATTGGATTATCATTGCAGTGCGGTAAGCTGCTTTATAAGTCTTTATAATGTGCGACCATAACGTCCCACTGTGAATGCGACCTTAAAGAGAACCTGTACTGAGTAAAAATATTTAAAATAAACACATGAGGTAACTTCAAATGAAAATTACACAGTTACCTTGCCATCAGTTCCTCTCAGAAACTCACCATTTTCTTCTGACAATAATCCCATCCAGTTCTGACAATATTTTGTCAGATCTGAAATATATCAGTTGCTGTCAGTAAAATATCAGTTGCTGTCAGTTATAGCTGAGAGGAAAACTGATGTACCAGGCAATGTCCATGTTTCCCTATGGCTCAAGTGGGCGATGTTACAGTTTAACTGTGTGCTGACCAGAAAGCTGTTATGGGGTAATGGCTATTTTCAAAATGGAGGACGGAAAATTCCCTTGATCATAGTGAACAAATAGGACGCAGGAATGGAGAAAGACACTGAGGAGTAGACTACATGGAAGGTAAGTATGACTTGTGTATGCCTATTTTGACTTTTATTTTCAGTACAGGTTTTCTTTAAAGACGAACTCCAGTGAAAATAATGTAATAAAAAAGTGCTTCATTTTTACAATAATTATGTATAAATGATTTAGCCAGTGTGTGCCCATTGTAAAATCTTTCAAATCCTTGATTTACATTCTGACATTTATTACGTGGTGACATTTTTACTGCTGGCAGGTGATGTAGCTGCTGCTTGCTTGCTGTTTTGACAGTTGGAAAAAGCTGTAAACAGCTATTTCCCACAATACAACAAGGTTCACAGACAGGAAACTGCCAGGCGTACCACGGTCCTCAGAGTTTCTTGTGGGAGGGGTTTCACCACAATATCAGACATGCAGAGCCCCCTGATGATCCGTTTGTGAAAATGAATAGATTTCTCATGTAAAAGGGGGTATCAGCTACTGATTGGGATGAAGTTCAATTCTTGGCCACAGTTTCTCTACATTAATGAATGGGAGCTGCGTTCCCATTCATTCATCTCCCCTCTAACAGGCAGCGAGTACGGCAGCGGGAGTGCTGTCATTCGCAGCCATTGATGATTATCTATGTCGCTGGGCAGGAACTGATGTCCTGCATGATGTAGATATACTGTATCAAACCACGGAAGTGGTTAAAGGATCACTATTGTAATACATCTTAAAATGTATAACACGTCTGAATATGTATAAAATGTACATTTGTCCCAGAGTAAAATGAGCTATGAATTACTTGTTGTCACTTACAGTAATCAGCAAAAGTCTGACACATCTGATAGATTTTTGGATTAGTCCATGTCCTCATGGGGGATTCTCAGAGTTTTCTTTGTTTTCAAAAACACTTATTTAATGGCAGTTGCTCAGTCCAACTGCTAAAATAATTTGCAGATGATTGGAGAAAACCAGTTGGCATCTTTTTATACATACTTTATGCATTCTTTCCAGGGAGTGTTTTTGTAAAGAATAAAAAAGAAATACTGAGTATCCCCCATGAGGAGATAGACTAATCCAAACTCTGTCAGATCTGTCAGACTTTTTCTGCCTACCGTTAGTGACGGCAACATTTTAGCAAAGTAATTTATAGATTGTAAGCCTTTGGGCAGGGTCCTCCTCCTTTTGTGTCCTACCTGATCATGCACCTCCATTACTGTGCACCCATGCTATGCATTTGAGTGAACCTAACTTGCCTAATCTCCATGCTCCATCCAGTGACTGATAAGCATTACCTGGTACTCATACTGTGCTGCGTGATCTGGTTTTCTTGTATTCCTGTATCGTCGTATTGCTGTATGTGTCACCCCTAAATATTGTCTGTAACCTAAACTAATGTCCAGCGCTGCATAATATGTTGGCGCTTTATAAATACATTAAATAATAATAATAATAGCTTATTTTACTTAACCACTTGTCTACCACATGTTTTTTTCCCCTTCAAAAGCTCTTCCCATTCATTCGGTAATAACTTTATCACTAATAATTACACTGAAATGATCTATACATTATTTTTTGTGGGGAAAACTAGGCTTTCTTTGGGCAGTACTTTATGCTAAGAATTATATTATTTTATATGGATTTGACAGGGAAGAAGAAGAAAAAAATGAAAAAAAAAAAAAAACATTTCTCAGCTTTCAGCCATTGTAGTTTAAAAATAAAATGTGCTATTGTACTTAAAACTGAAACATTTTATTTGCCCATTTGTCCCAGTTATTACAATGTTTAAATTGTGTCCCTAGTACAAAGTATGGCGATAATATTTTATTTTGGGGTAGGGGTGAAGGAGTTTCAAAAATAATGAAAATGTATTTAATTTTTCTATGGTAAGTGAATAATGGTGTATTTGGAAGTAGTTTTACTTTTTGGCCACAAGATGGTGCTATACGTACTCCATTTTCTAAAAATAGAAAACAGAACCAAATATTTACATGTGTTTATAGGTGTTTGTAAACAAGGACGTAGAAAAGCGTGGCAGAAGTTGCTAAGGGCTCTTTCACACTAGAGGCTGCGGTAGAAAAGGCTAAAACTCAGCGTTTTCAAAGCGTTCTAAAGCTCATATGAAAACGTCCTTTTTTTTTTCTTCTATAAAAATAAGTGAACAAGTCAGCTGTAAAACGCTTTGAAAACGCTGAAGTTGGCGTTTTCCATTGACTATCATTGAAACGCCAACAGCCAACTTCGGCTGTAAACAGCCCTGGGAGCGTTGAAACGCAACGCTCCAAAACGCCGAGTTAGATGTGAAAGGTAAAATGAAAGTCTATGGACTTTCATTTTACCTTGGAAAACGCCAACTTCGGCTGTGGCGTTAAAACGCCCAAAAAGTCCTCTGGTGTGAAAGGGCCCTAAGTGCTTAAAACACTTTTTACATCTTATATGTATGTATTTTAAATTTGACATTTTTCACAATAGCAGTCCTTTAACAACTGTAATGAAGGATCCACAATGTACGTTAGTCATTTAGACACACTACAGCTAACTCCTTGCGGGGTGCTGCACAATAAACAGAGCTGCTTTGCTATTTCCAATCTAGTTGGCACTTTTTTATTACTCTCGTGAGCCAACAATCAAGCAACCACAGAGTTATTGAAAACCACAGTAATCATGGCAGAAGTGAAGTAATGTAATGTACTCCTATCAGACAGGAAATCAGTCGCAAAAACATAATCTTATTGTGCTGCTAGCTAAGCTCCGCCAATTTTGTAGTGCTAACAGTACTTCCATCCTGGCATGAGGAATTGTTGCTTAGACTGGAAGCACCCAGACATGTATTATCTGGGCATCATTATGCAGCTGTCTGACTGTGAGGTTGTCAATCTGGCACACAAAAATATCCGCAGGGGATTCCAGTCTCCACTGGGTAAACAAAACAAAGTCTGCCAATGTGTTCCAGATGTGCCTGACGTGATGAGTCCAATGGATGTGCAGCTCAGATGTAAATACAATGCCTTGTGAGGTTCGGATCATCCTTGAGTGAATCATCATCCTCGTTGTAAACACAAGGAACACCAAGAGCCCCAATAGTGTAATATGTACTGGTACATGGTTACTAGAAAGAGTAAATATTAATACTCACAAACCAGGGTTACCATTAGGCAACGACTGTAAAGGCAGGTGGGGAGATTTTCCTGACACTCAGGAATAAGAAGTCGCTCTCTGTAGATGTGAAAAAAGGGGTTCAACCCTCCACCCAGGGTGGACTCAATATTATGCAGGAGAACAGAGGGGCCAAAAGGATAAAAGGAAGCTAAATGAGCTTAAAAAACTAATTCTTGGTAAATAGAGGAGGCAGTGGTGGACTTACCTCCTCCAAGTAGACACACAACGACTGTAGTAAAGACAGTCAATATATTTTATTTATGAACTCCAAATATGCAATGCGTTTCGCAGGCTCGATCCCACCTCATCAGGCAACAACGACGGAGCAACAGCACATGTGGTCAGCAGAAGAGCCAGGCATGCTGCATGTATGTTTACCCTGGATGGGATTCATGTAGCAGGATCTTGCACCCTGCCAACCATACAGGAATGGGTGCTGTATTGAACTCTATATGTTGCTACTGATCAACAATTATGCTTGAGCTGCATGTTAACCCGGCTTCAGCTTGTGGATTGAAACGCTGCTTGTGGTGCTACACATCTGCTGGCTGCTCACATCTACGCTTGCTACAACACGCTACCTTGCTTATGAACTGTATATACCTCTGGCATCTGAAATTCACACTCATTTACTGATCCAAGCTTGCTTTGACATTGACCATACAATCTCTGGAATATATACCAGTCATTTGGACACAAACCATTGCTGTTGTACACAACAGAAGAATACATCCAACATATTGGTGTTGTTGCTGGGTCGAGGCATACAGCCTATGCTTTTCATATTGAGCTCATGTGTTTAACCACTGCTATATCATATATTAGTGAGGTAGATGCATATACCTCACTGAGTTTTGGGCTACATTGTGAGTGGTGGGTTGGAGGTTAGCGGAGATGGGTGGGGGGCTGTTCGCTAGGTGGATATGCACGTTTTTGATGTTATTTTATTGATATAACTATGATGATTAATAAAGATTTTGTATATGGTTGTTAACAAACTGTTTGATTGGTTTTGTTCAATCGGATCACACCTGCTGTAGTATATCTCACAGTGTTTAAATCTAAAATGTCACTCAGAATAATTTGTCCCGGATTAACTTAAGTTTGATATAACTTTATTTTTTACCTCATATTTAATACACCTTACTTAAGTTATACACCGATAACTCAGAAGTTTTGAATCAGGATGGAGTAAGAAAGAAATTTTACTGAATATAAAATAGTTATTTACATTCTTTAATTATTGACAGGTGGCAACATCCAGGGGCGAGTGGCCCATAACACCAGATAAAACATCATCAGGCAGCATGGACCCTGGAACGGCATCCCCCGCCCCTCCCCTCAGCCGCTGCTCATCTCGCCTTCTGAGCTGGCAGCTGCTTCCTCTAGGAGTGTCCCTGGCTCCATTGCCTCCATCCCTGATAGACCTCAAATTAGAGCGACCGGAAGCACTGCTGTGAAGAAACACAGGACAGCGGCTCCCTGTAGCATCTGAAGTACTTACTTCCTGTATATTGCTGTACCAGAGGAACCGCTCTCCTGTGTTTCATCAGCAGCAGCCGCAAGTCACTCTGATCTGAGGTCTGACAGGGACTCGGGGGGCCAGGAACAATCCTAGAGGAAGCGGCCGCCAGCTCAGAAGGTGAGACAAGCGGCAGTCAGTGGTGCTCATCCAATATTCGGGTATCCCAACTACCCAGATAATCCGAACTTTTTCCATTATCCGAACTTTGTATAGCAATTCAGATATTTTTTAAAATCTGAATAGCACTATCTGACAAACTCGGATTTCCCATCTGAAATCCGGGCGGTTAGCTAGCTCAGATATCCGAGTAGAAGCCAAAATCGCCTTCAATGGCAAAATCCTGTACAGGGGGTACCTATACCTGGCTACCTATACTGGGGCAACTATACTGGCTACCTTTACAGAGGGCATCAATGATGGCTACCTATATTGGGGGCAACTATAGTCGCTACATATACTGGGGGAACTATACTGGCTACCTTTACAGAGGGCATCAATGATGGCTACCTATATTGGGGGCAACTATAGTCGCTACATATACTGGGGGAACTATACTGGCTACCTTTAAAGGGGGCATCAATGATGGATACCTATATTGGGGGCAACTATACTGGCTACATATACTGGGGGCATCTATACCTGGCTACCTACCTATACTGAGGGTGAAGATTTTGAGGTGCTGTGCAATCATTCCAAATTGGGGGAAAAGCGGGCATCCTCACGAGTTTGCCTCAAGCCGCAAAAAGTCTAGAACCGGACCTGGTGACATATTTACTTGTGGCCGATGCATTACAGTGGAAAGTTTGTTTATTATGCCTGAACTGAAGTCAGCAGAAGCAACACCTGGGGCCATATGCAATTCACTTTTTTACCTGGGTTTTCTCCTAGGAGATAATTTTTCATCTTCGATTTAAAATGACTTTCCAGAACTTTTAAACTAAAAAAGTACCAACAAGTAGGTGAAAAGGTACTATCAAAATTATTTTGATTATTTTCTTGATTTCTGGTGACTTAAAATGCATTTTATTGACAAGTTTAAAAATATCACCTAGCAGAAAACTCAGGAGAAAAAGTTAATTGCATATGGGCCCTGGTCTCCCAGAATGCTCTGCCAGAATTCTTCATAACTAAATAGCCTAGGCTAAACATCACTGGGAGGGTGGGGCTACATTCCAATTTATAGCAACACATAAATATAGGAAGTATTTCTGAAACATAAAAACCAAGATAGTTAAGGTAAAAGTGGGTATACTGAATAACTTACTATATTCATTCTATTATATGTCACTAGAGTTCCTCTTTGAGGTGAGTACTCAATAACTGTCAACCTTAGTGATCAGGACTCTATCCCTAATGCAATAGTTTTATACAGGCACGTTGCTTGGCCACAGCTGAGAGATCTATACTGTTTCTCAGTAGAGGGTAGGAGCGATAACAGCACATCTTCCAGTTAGTGGGATAAGGAGGAGAATGAATGTTTGGCTCTTATTAGACACTTGTCTATCATTTACAAATGTGGTGTGCCATAAGTTTAAACAACAACGGGGAGGGGGCAGCTGTATTTACAATAGATTTTTGGCTAAAACATCCCCGAACAGCCATCTCAACCGAGTCCCCTTCAGCTTGTGTAGAAGGCTTAGGTTCATCATGGTCATAGAGAGGATTCAAATAAACTGATATGATCCTAAAGGTGGCCACACACCATACAATGTTTTAAATATCTGTTCAATTTAAGAATTGCAATCAATTTTTCTGATTGATTGTAACATTTCAAAAATATGACCAATGTACCGCACACGTATGTTAAATTTTTTCCCAATTGTGATAAAAAATGATTGGAAACTCTGACAAAATTGCTAGGGTGTGTGTATTAAAGAGACTCTGTAACATCAAAAACATCCCCTGGGGGGTACTCACCTCGGGTGGGGGAAGCCTCCGTATCCTAATGAGGCTTCCCACGCCGTCCTCTGTCCCACGGGGGTCTCGCTGCAGCACTCCGAACAGCCGGCGACAGACCCGACTGTCAGTTCAATATTTACCTTTGCTGGCTCCAGTGGGGGCGCTGTGGCTGCTTTCGGCTCCGAAATACACGGAAATACCCGATCTCAGTCGGGTCCGCTCTACTGCGCAGGCACCGGAAACTTGTGCCTGCGCAGTAGAGCAGACCCGACGGCGATCGGGTATTTCCGCCTACTTCGGAGCCGACAGCCGTCAGAGCGCCTGCGCAGGAGCCGGGAAGGTAAATATTGACGTCATCTTTCACGAAGGGGCTGCAGCGAGACCCCTGAGGGACGGAGGACGGCATGGGAAGCCTCATTAGGATCCGGAGGCTTCCCCCACCCGAGGTGAGTACCCCCCAGGGGATGTTTTGACGTTACAGATGCTCTTTAATAAATTGACCATCTAACACACACCATACAATCTTTAGAAAGATTGAAGAAAAATATCTGGCTTTCCAGATCGATAAAAATCGAAGAAAACAAATGAAAAAAAGTTGTTTTTTTCAGGAGATCCGATCGTCTTTATCGAATTGCCGTAAAATCGGATAATTTTATTGTATCGTGTGTGTCCACCTTTAGAGATGATCTGTTTTCCTTCGAAAATTACCCTAGAAATAGAATTTATGGAAAAACGTTTAATTATATAAGGTGATCTATTTGTACTTCTCTGATTGTGTTCATATGATCCTGGGGTGGAGGTATGAACCAGCATTATACTGTGACACCAAATTTGTCTTAACACACAGATTACCACACAATCTTTAATGGCCATAGGCCTAATCTTGTGTCTTTATGAAGGGGAGAGTGTAAGGGCTTTCCCATCCTAACTCCTACTACTTGTTAGGTGCCGAATCTATATGGTCTAAATACTTTGAATTAGGATACCAGGAAACACTCCATTTGATGTAAAAAAGGAAATGGCCAACTCCCATACAACCAATTCACCACATGGCAAATGTAGACCTCATTTTCACAAAGATATTGCCTTCAGTGAATCAGCCATATGTGCTGAGAAAATCTGACATTGCAAATTATGCCTCCTTATCACTATTGTAGACATGACATGGGATTGTTTATTATCCATGGGACATTTACTATGGTAATCTGGCAAACAACTGCTTATTTGCTGTGGGTGTGGGGCATTTATTACAGTAAATTTGCATGCATCTGTTTTTTTTGTTTGTTTTGGTTTTTTTCTGTAGGACTCTGATGATTCATATGAACTTGGCCTAACTTTTTTTTTTTTTTTTGCTGTAGGATCATTATTCCAAGGATATTGGTGTGTAAGCTAACACTTGTTTTTTATTTAAATATTTTTATGGAGCTTTTTTAAATATCTGTGTGGAAATGGGTAGGCCCCGTTCACACTTGCGGTTTTGCAAAAACCGCACCGGATGTCCGGACCGCACCGGAGCCGGATCGGACCTGAACCGTACGGTTCCTGTCCGGATCCGGTCCGGATCCGGTCCGGTTGCATACGGTTTCCGTGCGGTATGAACACGGTTCCGGTCCGGATCCGGATTCTTAAAGAGATAACAACCTGTATAAATACCTGGGGTTCTGGGAGGTCAGCAGAAGCTCTGGGGTCATTGTTGGAGACAGCTGGACGTGTGGAGACCATCCTTGGATACAGAGACAGCAGTTGGGACCATGGATCCAGTCATTTTTTACGCTTATTACCTGGGAATTCTCTCCTTCCTGTTGTTTACCTACTACTATGTGGGGAGAAGGCGTGCTCCTCGCAGGAGATGGTGGGTGCACCCTCTACTAGCCAGGAGGCAGAGGAAGGGAGAGTTCCAGGCCCTCTACCGGGACCTCAGACGACACCCACAGAAGTTCTACAGCTACACTCGGATGTCTATTCCCCTGTAAGTATATAGGCCTAAATACACCAACCCCCACCATTCCTAAACACCCCACCCTCACCCCCACAACACCTCATCCCTGTATACCTAGCTAAACACACCACCCTGACCCCCACACCCCTGTATACCTAGCTATACAGTACACCCCCACCCTCCACAACACTCCCAAACCTCTGTAAACACACCTCCCCCATCCTCCACCCAACACCTTGTCCCACAACATACTTTACAGCTTCTTCCTTTCCATCTCCTGACAGGTTTGATACCCTTTTGGAGATGGTGAAGGATGACCTTAGGAAGAAGGATACCACGTTCAGGAGAGCAGTCACACCACAAGAACAACTACTCATCACACTGAGGTATGTAAAAACAAATTTTTTTATTGCAAAAACAACCACTTTCCAACATGGAAACATTCTTCCAACATGGAAGACAAAAAAATAACATATCTATGGTATAGCCCGGTCAGTTTTAAGGAACACCAACCACCAACTTTGTGCTGGAAGAGTTGTAGGGCATAGCTGCCCAAGTGTCTTTCGGGGACACCAGGCCCTAATAAATTGAAGTGCTTCAAAAACCTAACCACTGGCACAGGACCCTCTGAGCCATGGATGAAGGACACAGGTCAGTGAAAAGGCTAGGCCTCTCACCGACCAGTGTAGGTGTCCTTCATCCATGGTTTCAAGGGTCTTGTGCAAGTGGTTAGGAACAAGAAAAAAGTGAGGAGCAAGAGGAACCGATGGCAGAGGTGCATGACTACAGGTGCAGTGCAACAGGCACAAGGTTGTGACCCAGGTAGTGTCTTTCGGGGACACCAGGCCCTAAAATTGAAGTGCTTCAAAAACCTAACCACTGGCACATGACCCTCTGAGCCATGGATGAAGGACACAGGTCAGTGAAAAGGCTAGGCCTCTCACCGACCAGTCAAGGTGTCCTTCATCCATGGCTCCAAGGGTCTTGTGCAAGTGGTTAGGAACAAGAACAAAGTGAGGAGCAAGAGGAACCGATGGCAGAGGAGCAGGACTACAGGTGCAGTGCAACAGGCACAAGGTTGTGACCCAGGTAGTGTCTTTCGGGGACACCAGGCCCTAAAATTGAAGTGCTTTAAAAACCTAACCACTGGCACAGGACCCTCTGAGCCATGGGTGAAGGACACAGGTCAGTGAAAAGGCTAGGCCTCTCACCGACCAGTCAAGGTGTCCTTCATCCATGGTTCAAAGGGTCTTGTGCAAGTGGTTAGGAACAAGAACAAAGTGAGGAGCAAGAGGAACCGATGGCAGAGGTGCATGACTACAGGTGCAGTGCAACAGGCACAAGGTTGTGACCCAGGTAGTGTCTTTCGGGGACACCAGGCCCTAAAATTGAAGTGCTTTAAAAACCTAACCACTGGCACATGACCCTCTGAGCCATGGATGAAGGACACAGGTCAGTGAAAAGGCTAGGCCTCTCACCGACCAGTGTAGGTGTCCTTCATCCATGGTTTCAAGGGTCTTGTGCAAGTGGTTAGGAACAAGAAAAAAGTGAGGAGCAAGAGGAACCGATGGCAGAGGTGCATGACTACAGGTGCAGTGCAACAGGCACAAGGTTGTGACCAAGGTAGTGTCTTTCGGGGACACCAGGCCCTAAAATTGAAGTGCTTCAAAAACCTAACCACTGGCACATGACCCTCTGAGCCATGGATGAAGGACACAGGTCAGTGAAAAGGCTAGGCCTCTCACCGACCAGTCAAGGTGTCCTTCATCCATGGCTCCAAGGGTCTTGTGCAAGTGGTTAGGAACAAGAACAAAGTGAGGAGCAAGAGGAACCGATGGCAGAGGAGCAGGACTACAGGTGCAGTGCAACAGGCACAAGGTTGTGACCCAGGTAGTGTCTTTCGGGGACACCAGGCCCTAAAATTGAAGTGCTTTAAAAACCTAACCACTGGCACAGGACCCTCTGAGCCATGGATGAAGGACACAGGTCAGTGAAAAGGCTAGGCCTCTCACCGACCAGTCAAGGTGTCCTTCATCCATGGTTCAAAGGGTCTTGTGCAAGTGGTTAGGAACAAGAACAAAGTGAGGAGCAAGAGGAACCGATGGCAGAGGAGCAGGACTACAGGTGCAGTGCAACAGGCACAAGGTTGTGACCCAGGTAGTGTCTTTCGGGGACACCAGGCCCTAAATTATTAGTGCTTCTAAAACCTAACCACTGGCACAGGACCCTCTGAGCCATGGATGAAGGACACAGGTCAGTGAAAAGGCTAGGCCTCTCACCGACCAGTGAAGGTGTCCTTCACCCATGGCTCCAAGGGTCTTGTGCAAGTGATTAGGAACAACAAAGTAAGGAACAAGAGGAATCAAAGGCACAGGTGCAGGACTACAGGTGCAGTGCAACAGGCACAAGGTTGTGACCCAGGTAGTGTCTTTCGGGGACACCAGGCCCTAAATTATTAGTGCTTCTAAAACCTAACCACTGGCACAGGACCCTCTGAGCCATGGATGAAGGACACAGGTCAGTGAAAAGGCTAGGCCTCTCACCGACCAGTGAAGGTGTCCTTCACCCATGGCTCCAAGGGTCTTGTGCAAGTGATTAGGATCAACAAAGTAAGGAACAAGAGGAATCAAAGGCACAGGAGCAGGACTACAGGTGCAGTGCAACAGGCACAAGGTTGTGACCCAGGTAGTGTCTTTCGGGGACACCAGGCCCTAAATTTTTAGTGCTTCTAAAACCTAACCACTGGCACAGGACCCTCTGAGCCATGGATGAAGGACACAGGTCAGTGAAAAGGCTAGGCCTCTCACCGACCAGTGAAGGTGTCCTTCACCCATGGCTCCAAGGGTCTTGTGCAAGTGATTAGGAACAACAAAGTAAGGAACAAGAGGAATCAAAGGCACAGGTGCAGGACTACAGGTGCAGTGCAACAGGCACAAGGTTGTGACCCAGGTAGTGTCTTTCGGGGACACCAGGCCCTAAATTATTAGTGCTTCTAAAACCTAACCACTGGCACAGGACCCTCTGAGCCATGGATGAAGGACACAGGTCAGTGAAAAGGCTAGGCCTCTCACCGACCAGTGAAGGTGTCCTTCACCCATGGCTCCAAGGGTCTTGTGCAAGTGATTAGGATCAACAAAGTAAGGAACAAGAGGAATCAAAGGCACAGGTGCAGGACTACAGGTGCAGTGCAACAGGCACAAGGTTGTGACCCAGGTAGTGTCTTTCGGGGACACCAGGCCCTAAAGTTCAAGTCCAGCAAAACCAAAAGTTCCCTGACATGGTCATCTGAACACCTCTGAACCTTGGTTGAAGGAGATGGGGCAGGGAAAAGGTTGGGCTAAAAAGCCCTGTGATGGTATCCTTCCTCCGAGGATCGGAGGTATTCAGAGGAGCATGTCCAGGAACAATTTGACTTTTTTTTTCAAATTGTATCGGCACCACTACTAGAAAAGGTGGGAGTTGCTGCCTGGAAATCTGGACTCTCTTGGGTGCTGGTCGTGGATGAGCTGGACCCTGACAGCGGTGGCCCATATTGACTGCCTCTGTAGCCGGTGTACATCTGTGATGATTGCCAGGTGGGCACCGCTGTTGGTTGTGGGGGTCTAAAAATTGGTGGTTGCAATAATGGCGTGTCCATGTGCTGTTTAATCACCTCCAGCAAATTGGAATGGCACGCCATCAGGTTTTGGGAAGGCACCTTTTCCAGATATGGTATTAGAGACATCACAGTGTGAAAACACAGGTGTGCCTGCAATTTCAGTAGTTCCTTGCTTTGTTGATGCATTTGCTGCATCATGTTCTGCAGCTGGCCCACCGACTGATGATGCTGCGCACGCAGTTGGTCGATTTCTCCTCTGTGCATCTCATGCATCATTTTAAGCTCGTCCCTGTAGTGCCCATGTACAGCGTCGAGCTCACATTGCAGTGAAGTGATGTGGGACTTGTACTGCTCCATGATATGGCCCCTGTCCTCATCTTGCAACTGCCGGGTTATGAGAGTTTGGTGGCTCTGAAGAATCCCGAGAAGTCCGGAGACAGCCCCGGACATCTCGGACTCTGTCTCTCTCCTTGTTGGGGGGAGGGTACCTCGACGCCTCACTGGTGTGGTGGTCCTCACTGGTGGTGTGGCAGCATCTTCCCGTCCTCTGGCCTGTGTCGGGGTTGCCCTGCGCGCTTGTTGTGCTGCAGTCTCTCGGTGCTCCTCACTTTGTTCTTGTTCCCCTGGAGCTTCCATAGCGGTCGATTGTGGAGGTTCAGCTTCTTCCACACTCGGTCCTGCAACCTCAACATCCAAGCTCTCTTCTGCCAAGTCATCATCAAAGGAGAGAGTTGGGATTAAGGACTCCCTCCTCCTATTCCTCTCCTCGGGGCAATAGGTTACATCGGCGACGTCATCATCCACCAAGCTCTCCTCACTGCTGAACCGTGCCTCCTGGGTCGGTTCCTCTTGCTCCAAATTGTCTTCAGTCCTGTAGATAAAAACAATATTTATTGGTGTGCCAAACAGCATGTGGCGTCAATTCACAGAGCTAGCAAACACTAGCAATCACTTTATCAACCGTTTCTACCCAACATTTGATAAAGCTTGTGAGAAAAGTTCGCTAGCCATGGGAATTGAGGCCATAGCAATACATGGCCGAAGTCATGGTAAATGAGCTCTCAGTTCCTGCCCACAGTAGTGGTACTTACAGTCTAGGTTCCAGGCTTGCATTGATGAAAGACAATTGCTTGGCAAATTGGTAGTCTTTTTGTCGCCTTCCCCCGCCACTGCCACTTCGTTCGGCAAGTTTTTTCTTCCGTAGCCATTTCACGTATGCATCCCGTATATTGCGCCACCTTGTCTTGAACCTTTCTCCTGTAACGACATGAAAAATTGATTTCGATTATTTCTCTTGTAGGTACATCGCAACTGGACAAACATATACATCGCTACATGTCACATTTCGTATTGGGAAGAGCACGGTGGCAGGCATCGTCGTGAGGACTTCGAGGATCCTTTGGACGCGACTGAGGGCCAGATACATGCCTGTGCCGGACACCACGAAATGGGAGGAAATCGCCCAGGGCTTCTGGACCGAGTGCAAGTTTCCTAATTGTGTTGGCGCACTGGATGGGAAACACATCCGGATTCAGAAACCCGTGGGGAGTGGCAGCCATTATTTCAACTATAAAAAATACTTCAGCATTGTTCTATTGGCAGTGGCAGATGCGGACTACAAGTTTGTGTACGTGGATGTGGGGTCGTACGGTAGTTCCAATGACTCTGGAATTTTCCAGCGTACGACCCTTTGCCGGCTGATGGAGGAAGGCAGACTGCGTCTCCCCCGTGACAGACCCTGGCCTGGGACAAGGGCACCGGCCTACCCCTATGTGTTTGTGGGGGACGAGGCCTTCGCCCTGTCCGACCATGTAATGCGTCCGTACCCAGACAGGGGACTTGATGCCAGCCAGCTACACTTCAATGCTCGGTTGAGCCGTGCAAGGAGAATGGTGGAGTGCACATTTGGGATCCTGGTGTCAAAGTGGAGGGTGTTCCACACGCCCATGCTGCTGAAACCGGGCAACGCAGTTGTCGTGGTGAAGGCAGCATGCATCCTCCACAACTTTGTGCGGCAGGAGGAAAGAGAGACTCCGGAACCCCCGAATGTGCTTCCACTAATGCCCCTGCGGAGGTATGCAACCAGGCCAAGGGTAGTGTCACTGCGGAACAGGGACCAACTGAGACTTTATTTTACCACACCACCAGGACGAGGGTGAATGTTTGGTTTTTAATATGTTTTGTTGAAATGTGTTTATTTTGGAGTTTCAAGTTTTTGAGTGATTTTAAATGTATTAATTTTTTACAATAAATTGATGTATAATAATTGGTCATTGTGTATGTTTTATGTGCACAGGTGGGGTACATCGCAGGTGGGTGGGATACATCACAGGTGGGTGGGATACATCACAGGTGGGATACATCACAGGTGGGGTACAGGTGGGTGGGATACATCACAGGTGGGGTACTGGTGGGTGGGATACATCACAGGTGGGATACATCACAGGTGGGGTACAGGTGGGTGGGATACATCACAGGTGGGGTACAGGTGGGTGGGATACATCACAGGTGGGTGGGATACAGCACAGGTGGGGTACACCACAGGTGGGGTACAGGTGGGTGGGATACATCACAGGTGGGATACATCACAGGTGGGGTAGAGGTGGGTGGGATACATCACAGGTGGGGTACAGGTGGGTGGGATACATCACAGGTGGGGTACAGGTGGGTGGGATACATCACAGGTGGGTGGGATACAGCACAGGTGGGGTACAGGTGGGTGGGATACATCACAGGTGGGTGGGATACATCACAGGTGGGATACATCACAGGTGGGGTACAGGTGGGTGGGATACATCACAGGTGGGGTACAGGTGGGTGGGATACATCACAGGTGGGTGGGATACAGCACAGGTGGGGTACATCACAGGTGGGGTACAGGTGGGTGGGATACATCACAGGTGGGATACATCACAGGTGGGGTAGAGGTGGGTGGGATACATCACAGGTGGGGTACAGGTGGGTGGGATACATCACAGGTGGGGTACAGGTGGGTGGGATACATCACAGGTGGGTGGGATACAGCACAGGTGGGGTACATCACAGGTGGGGTACAGGTGGGTGGGATACATCACAGGTGGGATACATCACAGGTGGGGTAGAGGTGGGTGGGATACATCACAGGTGGGGTAGAGGTGGGTGGGATACATCACAGGTGGGGTACAGGTGGGTGGGATACATCACAGGTGGGGTACAGGTGGGTGGGATACATCACAGGTGGGGTACAGGTGGGTGGGATACATCACAGGTGGGGTACAGGTGGGTGGGATACATCACAGGTGGGTGGGATACATCACAGGTGGGATACATCACAGGTGGGGTACAGGTGGGTGGGATACATCACAGGTGGGGTACTGGTGGGTGGGATACATCACAGGTGGGATACATCACAGGTGGGGTACAGGTGGGTGTGATACATCACAGGTGGGTGGGATACAGCACAGGTTGGGTACAGGTGGGTGGGATACATCACAGGTGGGATACATCACAGGTGGGGTACAGGTGGGTGGGATACATCACAGGTGGGGTACAGGTGGGTGGGATACATCACAGGTGGGGTACAGGTGGGTGGGGAAAAGGTGGGTGGGCCACGGGTGGGTGGGCAACACGTGGGTGACACAAATCCATAGCAAAAGTGGAATACATCACAAGCTTAAACCACAAGCCCCCCCCAAAAACTTCTAGTCAACATACCCTCTGTGCCTTGCTGTCTCTTGCTCAAGTGCTCAAAGTCCTCCACATACAGCTTGGCAATTTTTTTCCACAGGCCTCTGCATTTTTTGATGTTGCTGTGGTCCGCATCCCCCTTGTCCCACAGGGCTGGTACCTGCTGCACCTGTAGGATGAGGTCTTCTGATGTGTAGGGCCTCACCCCCTCGCTATCAGACAGATCCTGCTCCATATTGCTGCCAAAGAGCTCCAGCATGAAGTCACTGCTGCTCCACTCTGTGAACGCTGGTGCCATGTGGTCCCCATCCAAAATGGCCACCATACCATAGAGTCAGCATAGGAAGTGTGGTACAACATCCGGTTTTTATAGCCAGTGTGTTGTGCGCTCTCCGGTTCTCATTGGTTTCCATTGGCCGGATGCAACATTCCGGCTCCGGTCCGGATACGTCAGCCGGACCAGCCGGACCAAAAAAGGCCCGGTTCACACTTGCGGTGGCCCTCCGGAATCGCCGTGCCGGAGCCGCACCGCCTGCAGAACGGACGGAACGGACGCACGGCATAGCAATTAAAGCCTATGCGTCCGTTCACATGGGTCCGTTCTGCAGAACCGGAGCCGGACCGGATCCGGGCCGGATCCGGACTCCGGCCTCCGTTCCAACATGCGCTATTTTTTCATCCGGCCCCTCCGGCAGCCGTATCCGGGGCGGAGCCGGACTGCACCATCCGGCCAATACAAACAAATGGGAACCGGAGGCCGCACAACACACTGGCTGAGAAATCCGGATGTTCTACCCCACTTCCTATGCGGATTGTTGCGGCGATATTGGCTGGGGACACATGGGCAAGCATTTTGGAGTGGAGCAGCACGAGCTGGAGGTGTTGGCAGGATGTTGGCAGCATGTCGGAGGTGGAGGTGAGTGCTAAACAGCAGAGGGCCTGATTCCACAGGTCCCCCTTCTGCTGACCTCCCAGACCCCAACATTTTTTTTTTTTTTTTTACGTTACTTTGCCAAACGGATCCGGATCGCATCCTGATTACCACCTGATGCAACCTGACCGGATCCGGATCGGATCCGGATCAGAACCGTACGGTTCCGATCCGGATCCGGTCCGGATCCGGTCAGGTCATCCGGTCCGTTTGGCAAACAACCGCTAATGTGAACCGGGCCAAATAGCGCATGTTGGAACGGACGCCGGAGTCCGGATCCGGTCCGGCTCCGGTCCGGACGAAACGGACGCATGTGAACGGTCGCATAGACTTTCATTGCTATGCCGTGCGTCCGTTTCGTCCAGTCCGCATGCGGTCCGGCTCCGGCACGGCGATTCCGGATAGCAGCCGCTAATGTGAACCGGGCCTTAGGGGATCGTTCACACTTTATGCAGTGCTTCCACTTCTGATGGTCTGGACAAGGCATGGTAGCATGAAAGTCTATAGACCTTCATGAAACCGCTCACCATACAGTGGCATTCCCATGCGTTGTGAAGTAATGCATCTAGCAACATTTTAGTTGAGAAGCACCTACAATGCCTTAATGATTTTATCGTATTGTGCATTATAGCTCAACCCACCATGCACAGCATGCAGCAGAAAGCGCACATAGTAAGCCCAAACTGTTAGTAATATACCCCTCTACTTATTTTACCTTGGGATGAGACTATCTTTGGGCCTTATTATTTTAGGGGGGTCCCACATTCCCCCATAGTTTGCCCCTTGGGGATTTTTGCAGCATGTGGTGGTAGTTACCCTTCCCTAGCATGAGGTGAGGCTGAGCTCCTTGTGTATGGATAATGTTGTGGCGTGCTGTGAAGGGGGTAGGCTTTTCTACTCTCCATTCAGAGAGTACCCAAAAATGTGAAGGACTATGTCAGTTTGCAAGGCTGGATTTATATTTTTCCCACCCCTAGGCCAAGTATGATCAGGCTCCCCTTTCACATGCGGCAGTGCCCCTCCCATTGCACATTTAGCCCCCTATTTCATGTGTAACATTTATGTACTGCACCCCCTTTCTTTCATGTTCCTTTGGGCATCATCTTCCCTTTTTCATGTGTTCTCCATTTGCAGCCTTTTATTTTATATGTAGCAGGCCCTATTTCAGGTCCAGGTGCTCCCCCAAGCTACAGCCGCCCAAGGCCTGAACCTTTGTGGCCTTTCCAGAAATCCGGCCCTGTGGGGTGGAATCCCACACTTGCACCAGCCTACATTTTTTTCATCTATCATATCCCCAACTCGTACTGGAATCTCCAGGGTGAGATGATGTTTTTAAATTAATTTAAACTTTTTACTGAGGGTGGAAAATATTTTGTAATAACACCGTGGAAACTTTCTAAGGGCTGAGAAATCTGCAATAACACTTGGCAGTGAAGTACCAATGACTTGAAAGGGACCCTAAACTGAGAAGGATATGGATTTTTCCTTTTAAAATAATACCTGTTTCCTGACTCTCCTGCTGATCCTGTGTCTTATACTAATACTTTCAGCCAGAGCCCCTCAACAAGCATGCAGATCAGGTGCTCTGACTGAAGTAAGACTGGATTAGCTGCATGCTTGTTTCAGGTCTGTGATTCAGTCACTACTGCGGCTAAAGAGATCAGCAGGAATACCAGGCAACTGGTATTATTTAAAAGGAAGCATCCATATCCCTCTCAGTGTAGGTTCCCTTAACCATTTCGTATCCTACATACAGTATATTCACGTCATTGTAAGTGGCTCTTGAAAGCCACATGACGTGAATATAAGTCAGTTCCCTTTAATGAGCACAGTACGCGTGCTAGCACGCGTCTGAGCTCATTAACCCCCCTCCCTCTAACTACACTAATTAAGAATTCCCTCCCGGGGGTCCGATCCTCCAACCCCCTGCCTGATCCCCGGTAATTTGGCACCCCCCCCCCCCCCTTCTTCTCCCATGCTGCGATCGGGCAGCATGGAGGATTAGCATGTAAACAACATACCTCACCTCGTTCCAGCGCGATCAGCCTCCCCTCTGTGCATCACCGCTGTCTGTGTCTTAATGCCGAACGGATCTGGTCCCTGCTTGATGACGTCATCAAGCCGGGACCCGATCCATACGGCATAATGACACAGGCAGCGGTGATGCACGAAGGGGACACTAATTGCGCTGGAACGAGGCAAGGTGAGCTGTTTACATGCCAATCCTCCATGCTGCTTGCTCGATCGCAGCATGGAGGGGAAGGGGGCATAATGGCTGGGGGCTATCAAAGGTGGAGGATCATTACGCGCCTGGCCATCTATGGGGAGGGGGGCAAAGGGGCACACTCTATCTATGGGGGCAAAGGGGCTCACCTGGCTATATATGGGGGGGGCAAAGACAAAAGGGACACATTGATTATCTATGGGGAGGGGGGGAGAATACATTTGCACGCCTTTGGATCTATGGGGGGTCAAGGGGGCACATATATATCTTTTATACTGGGGGAGGGGCTGATAAGGGGCACATCTGGCTATATTGGGGGGATAAAGGGGGACACCTGGCTATCCATGGGGGGGGGTGGAATAGAGGGTACATATGATTACCTATTGGAGAAGAACAAAGGGGCAAACCTGGCTATCAATGGGGTAGGGGGACAAAGGGGCGAATCTGGCTAATAAAGGGTCACATATGTGATTTTTATGGTGGAGGGGCTAATAAGGGGCACACCTGCCTATCTATGGGGGGTGGGGGGGAATAAAGGTGCACACCTGGCCATCTATGGGATGTGGAGGGTAATAAAGGGGCACATCTTGCTAACTACGGGGGTGGGGGCTAATAAATGGACTTAGCAGTTTAGGTATGTATGCCGTGAGGGTATATTACTGTTATTTTGGCGTATACGGCTTGTAATCGCTAGTAAAGTGCAAAGCAAAAAAATGGAAAAAATACACCTTTATTTACAAATATTATATTGTCGCCATGCATTGTACTAGGAAGATAATTTAAATGTTGAAATAAACAGGACATATGGACTAAAAAAATTTGTGTGCTTGATCTACAGTAATACTTTTTATTTTTAAACGGTAATACCTGAAAACTGAGAAATAATGACTTTTTTCATTTTTTTTCTCCTTATTCCCTTTAAAATGCATTAAAAGTAAAATAATACTTAGCAAAAAGTACCACATAGAGAAAGCCTAATTGGTGGCAAAAAAACAAGGTATAGATCATTTATTTGTGATAAGTATTGTTAAAATTATGGGCTAATGAATGGGAGACCTGCGAAATGTACAAAATTGCCTGGGTTTTTTAGGGGGGAAACCCCAGGGTAGGGAACTGGTTAAAGTGGATCCGAGGTGAACTTTTACTCATTGCATAATTGTTTTTGTTTTAATACTCTTACTCCCTATAAACTAAATAAACCACGCCCACAGGTTTTCAGAGAGCCTTGGCAGTAGCAAGGGCTCCTGGGAGCTCAGTCTGGGCACGAGGAGGATGAGGTGTTACTAGCCATTGATTTCAGAGGCAGAGGGGAGGAGGGAGGAGGGGGGATTAGGTTTTTTTCACAGGCTGAGTGCTCAAGATACAGATAAGCCTGCCTCTGTGTAATGTCTACAAACAACATGGCCGCTGTCATTGTATCACAGGAAGAAATAATCATTTACTATTAAAACTGTTTGCAGCTAGAGATCTAAACTTTAGATAAGATATATAGACAAGTTACTTGTTATAGTTAGTTTTTCATCTCGGATCCACTTTAAAGTTACCCCCCACTGTGGAATTCCACAGAAACTTTTTTTTTTTTTTGGGGGGGGGGGTTCCTTTAAAGTAATTGTCTAAGTTCAAATTTGTACAACTTGTGCATGTGCAGATATGAAGGTTTTGGCTTCATGGCATAAATGTGATTATGTCTCGACTCTTCTTCCTGTTTTAAAAGACAACACCTAAAGTGAAAGGGATATGAAGGCTGCTAGATTTGTTTTTTTTTTTTTTTTACAAAATCAGTTGCTGATCTTTCAGGCATCAGTAGTGTCTGAATCACACACCTAAAACCAGCATGCAGCTAATCTAATCAGACTTCAGATTGAAACATTTGATCTGCGTTCTTCTTCAAGGTGTATGGCTAAAGCATTACAGGCAGAGGATCAGCAGGACAGCCAGGCAATGTATATTATTTGAGACAAAATAAATATGGAAATCTCCATAACCCTCTCATTCAGGTTTCCTTTAAAGTGCACAAAAAAACAAGTGAGACATGATCACATGACTGTGACTATTCCAGCCAATCAGTTACTTACAAGGCAATTGTCTGATTAAAGTCACTACAAGCTTCTCTACAACTTGACCTTGAGGACAATGCTTGGAAAATAATTTGATTATCTCTAATTAGAAAGTATTTAGCAGAGCCAGATCATCCACAAGGCACCTTAGACAGTTGCCTAGGGCCTGGTGAGAGACTAGGGGCCTAGTTGATGCTAGCCCCCGCCAAATCTTAACTAAAAAGCCAGGGGGCAAGTGAGGATAGGCCCAAAGTTGTTACTTGCCTAGGAAGCCATTTCAACTTAATCCATTTCTGGTATTTAGAAACAATAGGCAGTTTTCTTCATGGCACTAAAGTAACAAACAAAAGAAAACTTTCCCCATGCTTTAGGGCCTAGGTTCTCACAGTGCGGTACGCATACCCCAGGGGGTACTTCTGATGGTTCCAGGGGGTACTCGGGCTTGATATACTTAACCAAGAACAACAAATTTAGAGTTTTAGAAAATGATAAATCTTATTTAATACAACACCAAATTAATGTTTTAGCTAATTAAGAGCAATAGTAAATGCTTGGAAATTGTTTAGAACCAATTATTAGTACTACAATTAAATATATATTTGCCAAGGGGTATTTGTGATATTGTTTACTATGCTAGGGGGTACTTGGTGAGTGCAGGGTTTTAAAAGGGGGTACATACCAATAAAATTTTGAGAAACATTACTTTAGGGTTCTCTAAATACTTGCATTGAAGCAGTGAAAAAAATGTGCAATCTTTACACGCTGAAAATGATTATATAACGTTATGTAGATAAAAGTGAATGTTCTTGAAATGATTACATGCAGTTAATGATCCTGTCACACTGGTGCGTGTAACCTATGGGGTAATGATAAGCAGATTAGTATAATGAATAACTGAATACTGTCCACATCAAGGAAATAACATGTGTTAGCACACTAATAAGAACAAGGTGTTACATCTGTATAAGCAATGCTTGATCAGCACAGAAGTCAAGCACAGAAGATTTTTTTGTTCTTTTTTTTTTGTTTCTTTATGGCAAACCATTTTTAAGTCTATAAAGTGAATTTGACCGTTTTGAATGCTTGCTATTACTATTTCCAAATATTAGTATATAAGAAATGTTAAAGTGGACCCAAATTAAAAATACAATATTTCAGAAATAAAATCTATATTCTAAATTATAATGATAAATAGCAGCCTTTTTTCAGCTGCATGATGACAAATATAAAATAGTTTACATTTATTGGAGGAACCCCTCCCTTCCTTTCATATTGCTGGGATTTTTCCGGCAAACTGGTCGAGGAGATAAAAAAACAAAACACAGGCTGCTACTGATGATGTCACAGGGGAGGTGATCTCAGCTTGTGTGAGATTTCACATAAACAATGTCCCTGTGAGGGAGGGCAGCTGATGACAAACACACCCATGATCTAAAACCTCCTACTAAGCTCAGAAGTAATGGCTGCCTCCTATATAACCCTAGTTATGAAAAGAGAAGGGTGAAAAGCATACACTGAAATGCTCATAGGCTTAAAGGAGTGTTTATTTATCTTTGTATGTGTCAGAGTGGTGCAATTAAATATTTTGAATTAAAAAAAGTTTGGTTTGGGTCCGCTTTAAGAAGGTTTTGTATGTGTTCTAATATTGCTTTTTATGTGGTTGGGTCGAAAAACAAAATATCCTATTATTACTATTTTTTCTTCATTACATCCTGGAATTTTGATGCACAAATGATTGGGATTTAGACGTAAATAACCGAAGGCGTAGCTCGGAAGATGTGAGCCCCAGTTCAAGTTTCACATTGATATTGCTCAAGCGCGTACATTTAGAAAGGGCACCAGAGAAAGCCACTAGTGGAATACTGATTTCAATTCTGGTAGTTATGTACAGCAAATATTTTTTTTTTTGTCTGTAAAACACCTCGACCCATATGCAATTAACTTTTTCTCCTGAGTTATCTCCTAGGAGATCATTTTCATATTCTTTTTAAAATAACCTTTAATTATTTTACAATTGAAAAAGTACCCAACATTTGGTGAAAAATACTATATAATTTATTGTGAGTATTGTCTTGCTTGCTGATGGTTTAAAAGGCATTTTATGAAAAGGTGTTAAAATATCACCTTGGAGAAAACTCAGGAGAAAAAGTGAATTGCATATGAGCCCTCATGCGGTATTTTCCTATTTTTTAGCAATTCTGAATTTTTCTGCATTTCCAAACATGCACTAAAACATGCAAAAAAATGCATAAAGTGCGGTAAAATGTGCAGTATTGTAGCATTTAGCTTGCAATAAATACTAATAATAATAGTGGGCAGCAGGGCGGCATAGTAGTGGGCAGTAGGGATGGCCCCGATTAGGAGAACTTATGGAGAAGCATGTGATCAGTTTGATCAGCTGATAGATTTGTAAGGTTCTGATTTGCTGGTCCTGATCATGTGTTAAACTAGGAAGTCATCACAGCAAATCAGAACCTTACAAATCTATCAGCTGATCAAACGGATCACATGCTTCTCCATGAGTTCTCCTAATCGGGGCCATCCCTAGTGGGCAGCACGATGGGTCCCCTGGTTTAGTTTCCTGGTTAGGTCCCAGGGTACTATCTGCACAGAGTTTGTATGCTCTTCCTGTGTTCATTGGCTTCCCCCTAAAAATTGGCCCTTGGTTACACTATACATAAATAGACATATGACTAAGGTAGGGACTAGATTGTGAGCCCCTCTGAGGGACCTTAGTGACAAGACAATATATAACCCTGTACAGCACTGCGTAATATGTCAGCGCTATATAAATACTTAAAGAGAACCAGAGACGAAGCACCCTCATGTATTTTATTACATTTATCAGTGGGAACATGACAGTAAACACCTACCCTGCTTTTAGTTTCATTCTTATCTGCTTAATTAGTCTATTACCAGCTGTGATAAGAATCCCGGACTGGCTCAGTCTAGCTTTGACCTAGAATCATTATAGCTGAGTCACTCTTCTGTGGAGTCTTTTCAAGCCCAAGCCTGCCACCTCCTGGTTCAAATTTCCTGCTTTGCATACTGAGAGCTGTGATGACATGGGAGGGGCTGCTCCTGCTGAGAGAGAAGCTCTGAACAGACAAGTGTGGCTGCAAGCCTGCAATATGATCTGTGTGCTCTGTGTGCTCTCAGCATAGATACTAATGATGACTGCAGTTTCATTCCTATGAGAGACACTTCCTACAGGCAGCTGCACATCATACCAAAATGAAAGCACATAGCCTAAATAGCAGCCTAGTCTCATATAGCCTAGACAGCACATCCAGAACAACTCATAACCCGGAAGCAGAAGGAATATGAGCCGGCGGCCATATTTGATTTTTCCTGGAGCAATAATGGATAAAAAAACAGTAAAAAAAAAGGCACACCAGAGCGGCGAAATTATCAGGTAGAGCATTTATTCTTTACAAGCTATCGACTGATATGTTTATTTTGTGTGAAACGTTCATCTCTGGTTCCCTTTAAAGGACCTCTGTCGCAAAACTCTTAAAATTTGAAATATATGTAAGCATATACAATTAAGAAGTAGGTTTCTTCCAGAGTAAAATGAGCCTTAAATTACTTTAAGTTTTGGACTAGCCCATCTCCTTATGGAGGTTCACATGGATGTCTTTATTTTCAAAATGCATTTAGTAACTGGCAGTTGCTCCGTCCAACTGCCAAAAAAGTGTACGGTGAGCAGAGAGGCTGCCCAGCATCATTGTATAAATCTTTTTCAGGGAGTGTCTTTATAAAGAATAAAGGCCATGCTGGGAATCCCCTAAGGAGAGATGGACTAACGCAAATCCTGTCGGTAATGTCAGATTTCTACTACTTACTGTAAATGCCAGCAACATAGGAGAGAAGTAATTTATGGCTCATTTTACCCCTGAAAGAAACGTACTACCTATTTGTATGTGTTTTAAATTTTAAGATTTTAAGATTTTCGAAACAGTTCCTCTTGAAATAAATAACATAAATAATCTTTGTCTTCCATAAGTTTGGATAGTCTTGGAAAGATTTTTTTTTATTAGGAGGTTAAGTGTATTTGATTATGTAGCAACCTATGAAAAGTATATTTATAGCCATGCCCTATAAAAAAAAAAATCTTGTAAATATTTGGAGTTTTATTTCTACTATTCTTTTCTGTTACACAGCAAAAATACTAACTCCTCTAAAACAGCAATAGGAGCTCCACTACAAACTGTCAAATGCATACAGATTGACTTTACCATCAGGTACAAGCATGTCTTAAGGTTCCCATTAATGGTACAATTTTTCACTAAATGCTCTCTTTCGATGCAATTTGAACGATCATAACTAATTGGAAGGCAATTATTGATTATTCACATCACATTTACTGAAGAACTTTAAGAAGAAATCATGCAGTTTGTTTGAATATGTTGTTTTGTCTTTCTCTTTCCTCTCCTCTTTAAAACAAAATGTGGCCTTTTGTTTCTTAACCTTTGTCAAGTATACGATGCATGCATACATTTTTTGTGCCACAATAAAAAGATTTTTTTTCACTGTGGTCATCTTGTGGCCAAATAGTAAAACTGCACACACATCCATTTTTTATAATATAAATAAATACATTTTTTTACATTTATTATTAGCTGTTTACCTCCCACACCAAAAATTACCCACATAAAATTTTTAATACAAAAAAAAAAAAATTACAATAAAAAAGAAAAAACACATAAATAGTTACATAAGGGTCTGAACGTTTTAAATATGCATTTCAAAGGAGTATATTAATATACTTTTTTAAATTATGGGCTTGTAAATAGTGATGGACGCAAATTGAAAAATGCACCTTTATTTCCAAATAAAATATTGGCACCATACATTGTGATAGGGAAATAATTTAAATGGTGTAATAAGCGGGACAAATGGGCAAATAAAATACATGGGTTTTTAATTACGGTAGCATGTATTAATTTCAAACTATAATGGCCAAAAACTGAGAAATAATGATTTTTTTTCCATTTCTTTCTTAATATTCCTGTTAAAATGGATTTAGAATAAAATAATTCTTAGCAAAATGTATCACCCAAAGAAAGCTTAATTGGTGGTGGAAAAAAACAAGATATAGACCAATTCATTGTGATGAGTAGTGATAAAGTTATTGGAAAATGAATGGGAGGTGAAAGTTGCTCAGATGCAAAAAAATAAACATAAGTGGATAAGTGGATAATAGTTTCACATCTGGTATCCTTTAATCAGTATGGTCGTTCTGCACCGTTGTGGCTGATAATCTAGCATGTGTAGATCTGCTGTCACACAATGTTGTTTATTGATCCGTTTTGGTGATGGCCTTACCAGACTCACTAACCTGTGCACCATCCTATTGTCCAGCTTCCCTTTCCATTGAGTGGTAGATATTGCTTATTCACTGCAATGTAACTTTACTGATTAAGCATCAGTTCTTAAAGGTGACATTAATTTACTGTGTGTACAGACTCCATGCTCTGGGTGAGGCTATGTTTCCTACTTCTGGTAGTGAGTTCTGTGACATAATTCTTCATTTTTCATCGTAACAATGTTAACCACTTTTGGACGGTGCTGACTCTACTCCCTGTTTGGGAGCTGTTTTCCCCTGCCTGGGCATAGATTTCACTCACCACCACCATGTGCTCCCACGGCGATCGTAAGACAGCTGAGACTTCCTCGTAACATCAGGAGCTGTTTTTTATTGGCTTCAGCCCAGGTGATCACTGTGAGCCAATCACAGTGATCATCCTCTCAGAGCAGCAACAAAGTAGCTGTTCCATTTCCTTCTCCCACACAGGGAGAGACACACACTTGCAGTCTACGAGGGACTGTGTGATTATGAGTCAAATAAAAGTGTCCTTTCACTCGATCTTTACCTCAACCCCAACTACCCCATATATACAGTAGCACACAACACTCTTTATTGAGCTCAGAATTTTTTGCAATTATTATTGTTGATTAATAAAGAGCCAACATTTTCTGTAGCGCTGTACAAAGTAAGAAATAAACATGGGGTACATAATAATTACAGACACATGGTATATAATAAATCCATGCCATACACTGATGAGGATCAAGCAACCTGAAACAGTCTGTATGCATGTTGGATTATTATGGTTCTGTACAAATTAACAGGTTGACACATCATTGCATTCCAGCGGTTCTGGAGGTGTGTTTAGCTTCTAAGGGAAACAATGGTTAATTTGCATATATTCAGCAGTGTTGCTCTGAGAGACATCTCAAGCTCACTCCAACCTGAATTATCGCAAATTCTTTCTGTTTTAAGAAAGCAAACTCTTGTTTTCCTTAGTATTTTAGTAAGGCCCGGTTCACATTAGCGGTGGCCGTCCGGAATCGCCGTGCCGGAGCCGGACCGCTTGCAGAACGGACGGAACGGACGCACGGCATAGCAATAAAAGCCTATGCGTCCGTTCACATGCGTCCGTTCTGCCGGACCGGAGCCGGACCGGATCCGGACCGGATCCGGACTCCGGCGTCCGTTCCAACATGCGCTATTTTTTGGTCCGGCTCCTCCGGCAGCCGTATCCGGGGCGGAGCCGGACTGCACCATCCGGCCAATATAAAGCTATGAGAACCGGAGAGCGCACAACACACTGGCTAAAAATCCGGATGTTCTACCCCACTTCCTATGCGTATTGAAGCGGCGATTTTGGATGGGGACACATGGGCAAGCATTTTGGAGTGGAGCAGCAGTGATTTTAAACGTGCTGGAGATGTTGGCAGTATGTCGGAGGTGGAGGTGAGTGCTAAACAGCGGAGGGCCTGATTCCACAGGTCCACCTTCTGCTGACCTCCCAGACCCCAACATTTTTATTCCTTTTCTACTATCTTTTGCCAAACGGATCCGGATCGCATCCTGATGAACACCTGATGCAAACTGACCGGATCCGGATCGGATCTGGATCAGAACCGTACGGTTCCGATCCGGGTCCGGTCCGGATCCGGTCAGGTCATCCGGTCCGTTTGGCAGAGAACCGCAAGTGTGAACCGGGCCTAAGGGGGCTTTTAGGACCATTGTAGCCCCTCACACACTCCAATGAGTTCTGGTTCACCTTGCTGGTTAGTCTGTACCTCATGGTATATACCAATATACAAAATACAGAATTGGTGACAAAACACAGAATCGATAAAAAATACAGAACTGGTAATTACAGTGACAAAAGTACAACGATTAAGAAATTGTGTAATGAATTCCAAAACACTAAAGGGGAAGAGAGAAATACAACTTATGCAATGGTTTCAGGTGATCCTCACCCTTTATCAAGCTGTTTAAAGCAGGTATAAATGTTTTCTGAACCCGGAAACAGGGCCGTGCCGAGGTAGAGGCGAGAGAGGCTCCAGCCTCTGGGCGCTGTGTAGGAGGGGGCGCACAACTTACTCAGCTATCATTCCCGTACTGTGTTCAAAACAGAAATAAGAAAAGAGGATGCATGGCAGTGACTGTAAGCCAGATAACTAGAGATTAAGGTGTTTGGGGGGATAATAGCAATTAGTGTGGGATGGCAGGGGTGGGAGGGATGGAGAGGCACACTTTGGTGTCTCAGCCTTGGGTGCTGGAGGACCTTGCCCAAGCTCTGCCCAGAAATGACATCACAATTGCCACAGTGATGAGTAACAAAAAAAGGTTAACATGAAAATATAAGCATAATTAAAGGTACAGTGTCACTCATGTAACAGCAGTCAGTTACAAAGGCAATTTCATAGTGTTGGTTAATATTATACACCCAAAAGAGGGGACTCCGGGTCCAGGATACATATATAACTGCCTTAATTAATTTGTTAAACGGCTTGATGAAGGGTGAGGATCACCTGAAACCATTGCATAAGTTGTATTGCAAAAAACCTGAGCTCAACAAAGAGCGTTGCATGCTGCAACCCTGTGTGCTTTTGTTATACTGGGGAGGAGGGGGGAACCTTCAAGTTTCTGGCAACTGGGGGTTTAATTTTATTCAGAAGGAGCAATTACTGGTACATCCCAGAAAAAAAACATATCAACTGACATATTTGAGGTAAAAATGCCATTATTAATTTTTCTTCCCAAACATTCCATCAAATTCCACCAATAACAATAATCGATGTAGCCAAAATTTTTAATGCACCCATAGATGGATCCCAGTAATGTACACTGCAGCAAACAAGCATTGTCACGTTTGTTCACTGAAAAGCTAAATTACATGTAAATAATTTGCATGGCTGACTACATTTTTATTGAAAAGATTTTATGCTTCATTCCAAGATATTTACATATTCGGTGTGTGTCCTTAAAGAGAACCCGAGGTGGGTTCTAAGAATGCTAACAGCACACAGAGGCTGGGTCTGTATATACTGCCAAGCCTCTGTTGCTATCCCGATCTCCCCTAAGCCCCCCCCCCCCCTGCGCTCTGCTTTGCCCCTATAATTCTCCCAGCCATGCTGTCGACACACGGCGTGTCGCAGCCGGCTGTTTACTTCTGTAAGTGTCAGTCTCACCGCTCCCCCACCTCCTCCATAGCTCCGGGCCCCGCCTGCGTCTTTTCCCTCCCTGCTGATTGTAGGGAAGGGACGTGGGCGGGGACCAGAGCTATGGAGGAGGCGAGGAGCGGCGAGACTGACACTTACAGAATTAAACAGCCGGCTGTGACACTCTGTGTGTTGACAGCACGGCTGGGTGATTTATGGGGGCATAGCAGAGCGCAGGGGGGGCTTAGGTGGGATCGGGATAGCAACAGAGGCTAGGCAGTATATGCAGACCCAGCCTCTGTGTGCTGTTAGCATTCTTAGAACCCACCTAGGGTTCTTTTTAATTGCACATCTGTAGCTGGGACGTCACGAAGCATGCCCGGCCACAGGCATGCATTCAAGGATGCAATCATGGACACGCACCGCTGGGCCAGGGCTTGCGTACTAATTAGTGTTGGGCGAACAGTGTTCGCCACTGTTCGGGTTCTGCAGAACATCACCCTGTTCGGGTGATGTTCGAGTTCGGCCGAACACCTGACGGTGCTCGGCCAAACCGTTCGGCCACATGGCCGAACTAAGAGCGCTGTGATTGGCCGAACGGGTCACGTGGTTCGGGCCCGAACGCGCTCTGATTGGCCGAACGGTCACGTGGTTCGGGTAAATAAATACCCGAACCACGTCATATCTCCGCCATTTGTCTGTGGGTTTAGCTTTGGGTAGGCAGGCAGGGTAGTTCGCTCTCCAGCCACGCTAGCCAGGGTCCCCCCCCAGTCATTGTGTGTCGCTGCTGGGAACAGTAGTACACCGCTCGCTCAGCCACACTATATATAGCATTGTTTACTGCCACTGTGTACCTCGCTCAGCCACGCTATATATAGCATTGTGTTTTCTGACACTCTGTGTACACGGCTTAGCCTGACTATATAGCATTGTGTGTACTGCCACTGTGTACCTCGCTCAGCCACGCTATATATAGCATTGTGTTTACTGCCACTCTGTGTACACGGCTCAGCCAGACTATATAGCATTGTGTGTACTGCCACTGTGCACCTCGCTCAGCCACGCTATATATAGCATTGTGTTTACTGCCACTCTGTGTACACCGCTCAGCCAGACTATATACCATTGTTTACTGACACTCTGTGTACACCGCTCAGCCAGACTATATAGCATTGTGTGTACTGCCACTGTGTACCTCGCTCAGCCACGCTATATATAGCATTGTTTACTGACACTCTGTGTACACGGCTCAGCCAGACTATATAGCATTGTGTGTACTGCCACTCTGTGTACACGGCTCAGCCAGACTATATAGCATTGTGTGTACTGCCACTCTGTGTACACCGCTCAGCCAGACTATATAGCATTGTGTGTACTGCCACTCTGTGTACACGGCTCAGCCAGACTATATAGCATTGTGTGTACTGCCACTCTGTGTACACCGCTCAGCCAGACTATATAGCATTGCGTACTCTGCCAGTCAGTGTGTATATTGCTGGGATCAGTAATACTCCACTCACCGCCAACCACTATATGAGCTCACCATGAGTTCCTCAGAGACCTCCGCTGTGAGCAGCACTCCCAACAACAGCAACAGCCAACGCCCCACGCAAGCTATAACATCCACCCCAGCAGCCAGTGGTCAGCAGCAGCCCTCTCCGGAGGAGAATGTTGTGTCCATCAGTCCGTCGCCAGAACGATTAATGAGGGCTGCCATTGAGGAGATGATGGGGCCTGATGTGGAGTAGGAGGTATGGCTCAGGCCAGCATCCCAAGTTAATGTTGAGGACGATGAGGGGTCTGTGTCTGGGGATGTTGGGGTGGCAGAGGTGGTGGGTGGGTCAGACTCAGGAGAAGAGTTGTATGATGAGGATGATGATCGGGACCATCTGTATGTGCCTCAGAGTCCGACCCCAGAAAACATGTTGTATCGTGTGTTTAGGTACTAAAATCTGCGTTCCCACTTCCCAGTACTGCCCGCAGTGCCCGGGTCCACGGATCCATATAATTTTTTGGGCAGCACTATCAAACTGTGGTACTATGAGTGAGTTGCCATGGTCCTTCTGTGCTGCCTGTCACACTCACCGTCTGTCTGCAGATGGATTGTTCAACACAGCTACGCCATCTGACATGTAGTCCTGGACCTTGACCATCTTCTCCAGGCGATTGGTGTTGGAGGACGTGGAACTGCCCGATTGCTGCTCTGTGGGCTGCTGCATGGGTGTCAGAAAATGTTCCCACTCCAAGGACACTGCCAATACCATTCCCTTTTGGGCACTAGCAGCAGCTTGTGTTCTTTGCTGCCCTCCTGGTCCTCCTGGGTTTGCTGAAGTCAGTCTGTCAGCGTACAACTGGCTAGAGAAGGAGGAGGATGTCAATCTCCTCTCTAAAGTCTCCATCCTCAAGGGCCTGCTGGAATTGTTCCATTTTTGACCTGTCTGACACTTTCTTCAATCAGTTTTTTAACATTGTGTTTGTATAAACTGGGTATAAACCCAGTAATTGGTGTTGTCCAGACTCCAGAATAATGAATAATAATGAATAGTGAATAATGCGCGGGCCGCGTTCAATGCAGTCTAGCATGAATTGAGCCATGTGTGCCAGAGAGTCCTGCCAGACTCCTCTGTCTTCATGTTCTTGTAAGCGTTGTGATTGTTGTGATGCACCATATTCGTCACCAGCATCACTTTCTTCCTCTTCTGCTGTCCTTTCCCGCTAAATTGTGGAAGTCCAACGTGCACCGCTCTGTCCCTCGGCAGTGGGGGCATCCAATTCCTGCTCCAACTCCAGCTGTTCCTCGTCCTGTTCTTTGTCATAGCTGGGACCAGCGTTTCCTGAGGCAGGTTGCCTGATGTTGGTATCATCACGCTGATCGTTTTCATCTTCAGAATCCCCCACTTGCATCATGCCAGCGGTTTCCATCTTCAACATTGATTTCTTCAGTAAACACAGCAGTGGTATTGTAATGCTGACTGTAGAGTTGTCACTGCTCATTCACTCAACGTGGATTGCTCAAAATTTTGGAGGACTTGGCAGAGATCCAACATGGTGGCCCAATCAGATCCACAGAAGCTTGGTAGCTACTAGCTGCTGGAATGCGCCTCGGCACTGCGCAAAAGCGTGCTAGCATGTGCAGCGTAGAATTCCAGCGCGTAGGCAGGGACATCACCCAGCGAGCGATGGTGCGCTAGATTGAAGCGCTCCTGCATCTCTTGGTGAGTCTAAATTTGTCAGAAACACCTGATCTGCTGCATGCTTGTTCAGGGCCTATGGCTGAAAGTATTGGAGGCAGAGGATTAGCTGAATAGCCAGGCAACTGGTATTGCTTAAAAGGAAATAAATATGGCAGCCTCCATATACCTCTCACTACAGTTCTCCTTTAAAAAATGTTTTTTTTTTCCTTCAACAGAAGATCTGCCACGTTGGAGTGAGGAGGACGCCGCCGACCCCGACACCAAGCTGAACCCCGGCGAACTCCAAGCAGAGGATCTTCAGGAACCCTCAAGGCTTTGAGCAAGCTGGAGGATCAGCAGTCCCGACGAGACCTCTCCTCATATGCGACTGAGTGCAGTGGAGCTCCCCAGAACAACCTCTCAGTTGTCACTGTGTCACTGGTCACTTTGTCACTTTGTCACTTTGTCATTTTGTCACTTTGTCAGTTGTCACTTTGTCACTGGTCACTTTGTCACTTGTCACTTTGTCACTTGTCACTTCTCACTTTGTCACTTGTCACTTTGTCACTTTGTCATTTTGTCACTTGTCACTTCTCACTTTGTCACTTTGTCATTTTGTCACTTGTCACTGTCACTTGTCACTTTGTCATTTTGTCACTTTGTCACTGGTCACTTTGTCACTTGTCACTTGGTCACTTGTCCAGATGATCTCGGTACACCTCCTGAGATTCAAATTCCTGCACACATTGCTCTGGGATTTGGGTGTGATGAATGATGCATCTAACTGGCCACCGGAGGCAATTAAGGCCTTCAAAACATTGAAAGCAGCTTTCTGTTCCGCCCCCATTTTGCGTCATGTTGAGTTGTTGACGTCATGTTCATCCTCGGCCTCGCCTTGCATTTCAGTGCGAGGTGCATTTTCCACAGAAAAAGGTTGTGAATCCGGGCACAACATTTGTGGCTGTTCCATTGACCTTTCACAGGTAGAAGATTGTGGGGGTGGGAATAGCTCCTCCGAATAGCCCATTGTGTCCTGAAAACTACTCATTGCATTGCTTTGCGCACACATTTTTTTGTCCTCATGCAAGGCCTGAGTTGCACCTGAAAGCGTGGCCTTCTCCTCCTGTGCCTCCTCCTGTTCCATCACGTCTGCTGCTGCTGGGTTAGCGTTGACGCCCGGTCCCTGTTTATTGAACCTCTTATCTTTATTACATTTATGACTGCATGGCGGTAAAAAGCATGCTATCCGCACGCTTCTTGTCCTCATGCAAGGCCTGGGTTGTTGTGTCTCAAAAAGCATGGCCTTCTCCTCCTGCGCCTGCTCCTGTTCCATCACGTGTGCTGCTGCTGCTGGGTTAGCGTTACCGGTCCCTTTTCCTGGAACCTCTTCTCTGTATTACATTTATGACTGCATGGCGACAAAAAGCATGTTACCTGTGCAAAGAAACATGACATTTTCCACATTTAAAAGACAGTTTTTCCTTTGAAACTTTACAATCAATTTTCTCAAAAACTATAAGCTCTTTTTCAAATATTTTTTTTCCTCTTGTACCCACTCCCAAGGTGCACATACCCTGCTAATTTGGGGTATGTAGCATGTAAGGAAGCTTTACAAAGCACGAAAGTTCAGGTCCCCATTGACTTCCATTATGTTCGGAGTTCGGTGCGAACACCCGAACATCACGGCGATGTTCGGCGAACGTTCGCGAACCCGAACATCTAGGTGTTCGCCCAACACTAGTACTAATGAATGCGTCCGGGTCAGGGCATGCGTACTACTGCAGGACATTGGACCCAGTTCGCTGGCGAGCAGTTTGCCACCATCTCTAGTGAGCAATGAAGGAAGGAAGGAAGCGCCCAAAAAGAAACATCTCTCAGTATATATTATAAAGACATAAATAAAAAAACTGAGGTATCTTACCTCTACAGATGAAGCAACTCTAAGTCTAATTTTTTGCACCAACCCTGCAAACTGAATTTCCTAAGGCAATTTATTGACCTGAGGAAGCGGGCAGAGACCTGAGAAACGTGTTGTCTTTTCTTTTTTGTCTTTTTTAATTGTGCTTGAAGAAACCTTACCTGATCTAAACCCTCGTTTGTTTGAGTTGGTTCATCTGGAGAGGTTAGATACCTCATGTATTAATTACGGTAATGTCTTTATAACATTTATTTAGTATGTAGCCAACTTTCAAATACATGTGGGTTTTTAATTCCAGCTATTTAGGTTTACATGAGTTCCTCTTCATATTCTTCTTGCAGAGAAGGTGACTCAAGTTTTTGGCAGTACCACAAGTTGCATTTACTCAACTTTGGATGTTGCACTTTAGTAATTCTACTGTTAATGATCTGAGTAAAAACAGTTCGCCCCACTGAGTGATCTCACACTCTGTATGAACAATACCCTAATTCTAGAATTTTGTTTTGTTTTTTTCTTGTTATTGAGAGTTAATGAATTAACTTAAACAAAGTTTACAGTTTTGGCTTTTGAAATGGTGGGCAGAAATCCAGAAAAATGGAAGACCCTATTTATAAACATAGGATATTTCACAGTATGATACAATACATAACCAAGACTTATGACAAAGATACAGGGAAATATGTTGCAAATGACACCATAACATAACATAAATCTAGAACTAACAGTATAATAATGGTGGCTATCTGTAATAAAACTAGTATTAAAGTTTAACATGTTTGTTAGAAGTCGGATATCTAGAAAGTCGACTAGTGACTTTACCTAATAAAAGATGGTAAACATGCCGTAGGTGTAAACATATAAACCTAAAAAGGTAAAGGTGGTAACCATCATTTTGGAGCCAGCAACTATAGATTCTAGAACTTATTGCTAAGATAGGAGGCCAACTTGGCACTACTTCCGACTCTGTGCATCACTTGTTCTAAATCATATGAGTCAGATGGGGAGAGGAAAGTTATGTATAATTTTGTGTTATGAGAGGATGGATTAGGTGTTTTATAGAATGTATGCCAGTGCGCCCACATCCACCCGCATGCGCCTGCTAACTCGGACTGACATGGATGCAGCACATGGGCGCAGAACCTTATTAGGTAGGATATGAAGGGGTAGGAATATGGGTGCTGGTTAAAGTGGATCTGAACTCAGAACCTCTTTTCTGTTCTGAAAGATACGCAGCATAATAATCTTTAAAGAAAAAAAATGTCTTTGTTACAGCTGATACACATCCTGCAATACAGTAAATATGCAGTGTGGCTACTTCCTGCTTCCTGCCCTGGAAGCAGACATATTGTTAACATCCTTTGCTTTCAAATGAGCTTTTCTGTTGTGGCAGTCACCTGACACAGGGGAGAGATCCTATTACAACTTGTGATTAGTCACAGATGAGGGGGAATTAGACTGGCTAAACTCTCTAAATACATACAGAGTGCATTTTTCTATGTTTTCCTTCTGCCCTGTGCAAGAGTTCAGGTCCACTTTAAAGGATACCCAAAGTGACATGTGACATGATGAGATAGACATGTGTATGTACAGTGCCTAGCACACAAATAACTATGCTGTATTTCTTTTTTTTTCTTTCTCTGCCTGAAAGAGTTAAATATCAGGTATGTAAGTGACTGACTCAGTCCTGACTCAGACATGAAGTGACTACAGTGTGACCCTCACTGATAAGAAATTCCAACTATAAAACACTTTCCTAGCAGAAAATGGCTCCTGAGAGCAGGAGAGAGATAAAAAGGAGGATTTATTATCAGTAAGGATCACACTGTAGTCACTTCCTGTCTGAGTCAGGACTGAGTCAGCCACTTACATACCTGATAATTAACTCTTTCAGGCAGAGAAAGAAAAAAGGAACACAGCATGGTTATTTGTGTGCTAGGCACTGTACATACCCATGTCTATCTCATCATGTCACATGTCACTTCATGTATACTTTAAGAAAGTTAATCTATGTCTATTTCACTAAGAGTGGAGAATCTTTTTATGTTGAAAACATGTGCAACTAACCTTTGGTATTCAGCTAGATTTGCAGATTTTTTTCCCTCCCATTCTATTGAAGTCCAAATCTTCCTCTTACAAAATATTACGATTCTTTACTACTCTTCTTTTCCCATAGTAGCACTGAAATTACCAACACGTATTAATGTATCATAGTTTGTGATTTTATCATATACAGGCCATTTAGTTAATTAATTTGGCTTCTATGTTTTCTCACAAGAGATCTTTTCACAACTTTTTAATAAATTACTTTTGAAGCCCATAGCAAGAATGTTTTCACTTACGTTTAGTAATGTTTAAAGCGGATCCGAGATGAAAAACGAACTATAACAACAAGTAACTTGTCCATATATCTTCTCTAAAGTTTAGATAGTTTACACAGCATATCTAGCTGCAAACAGCTTCAAAAGTTTAAAATGATATATTCCTGTGATACAATGAGAGCAGCCATGATCTGTTTGTCATCATTACACGGGTAATCTGCAACTGCATTTCCACCCCTTAGCCTGTGAAAAATTCACTCTCCCTCCCCTCTGCCTCTGAAATATCTTGCTAGAAAGTTAAACCTCCTCCTGCCCAGACTGAGCTCCCATAAGCCCTTGCTACATGGGTCTTAATGCCTTCGCCTTGACGTTTTGGTGGAAGCTGTGGGCGAGGCTTAATTAGTTTATAGGGAATTAGAGTATTAAAACAAAAAAGTATTTGGTTTGAGGAATGCCCTATAACCTATATTTAAGGAAGACAATTATGCAGTGTATAAAAGTTCATCTCGGATCCACTTTAAATTGCAATGTGCTTATCAGTTCTGCTGCAGATAAGATAAAAACATTATTTCCCAGGAAAAAATTCAGGAGAAAAGTTAAAGCAAACAGGAAGTGAGAGGCTAACATATTTATGTTCTTTTAGGTCCATTTTACACTTTCTGAATGCAGGGTAACAACAGCAAAAAAAGTGTATGGGGCCTAGTACACCAACTGTTGCGCTGGAAGCATCCGATCTGCCACAGACCCGCTGCAAAGTCTACAGAATGTTACCATTGGATTTCCACAAATGCATGTAAGCCAATGGGATACACAGAAACTGGATGAGGTAGCAGTAAACAGGTTCCGAAGATCGTATGAGGGGCATGTGCGAGGGGAGAGTGGGGGCGGCACTTTGCATATGACCCTGCCGGCGCACTCTGCTGAAGGGGGAAATTAATTGTTCTTTGCAATGCAAGGGGATGCGGAGAATCTCAACACTCAGCTCAAGTCTAAAACCGGCCTCAAACAATGCAAATTGCCTGTTTTTTTTCTGCAGATCCCCTGTCTTGAAAACTTTTAATCTTAGACCCTAAACAAGCATTTTTTGCAAGAATATCTACTGCCTCAGCTATATCTGGTGCCTCTGGTACCCAAATTGTCCACTGGGTATTGCTATAGCCCCAATGCCTATTGGAGTCATTTTGGTAGTGTTGGTCTTCGAATTCAGAACATTGTTCCAAACTCACCTGAGCCCCACACTTCAACAGCTTTCAGCACTGAACCTGCTGGCAGGGTCAGTGGGAGTTCACTTACTAAGTGAACCTGTCCACAGGTGCAGTGCTGAATGGTGCTGAAGTGTGGTGTTCTGATGAATTTGGAATGATGTTCTGAATTTGGACACCAATGCTAATTATGGTGCCCAAGTGTCCAACAGGCCGCAGGTGCCCAAATTTCCCACATTGAGAAATTCCTTCCAGACAAATATTGCTTCTGTGAGTACCACAAGTGAAATGACCTGAGCAGTGGTTTAAAACTGAACCCCCCCCCCATCCCATATGGGAGGTTAATAATGGTCTGTGCCAATGGAGGCGCGGTTTGGGGTTGCTGACCCCCTTACCTATGGGGTGCTGATCCTCTGGTCCCCACTCCCCAACCTGTTCAGGACTTTCCATCTTCTCAAGCCAACCACAGCTTCTGCTGGCATTTTTAGTTCCCGACGAGGGTCACGTGCATGCCGCAATGCATGCCGGGAGATGTAGTCTGGGAGATGCGAGTACAGAGCTGTCTCTCTGAATTTCTCTCAGAATTTTATCACTGCCTGTGTTCCTACTTAGAGCATCTATCCTTACCTGAAGCCTTGATTTTAGTAGTCCACCACACAGGCGGGGTTTAAGGTCCTCAGGCCTTTGGGCAAACTTAAGCTGGAAGCCCCCTATCCTCTCCTCCTTTCAGGAAATACATCCCCCTCTCCAGATGGGCACCCCCACAAAGGCTTCCTAGGGCCCCTGGATATGTAGCTGCATATTAATCTCTTATGTATAAATAACATGCGCTCGGTCATGGAGAAGAGGCAGACAGCATGGATGAAGACAGCATGGCCAGAGCAGTGCAGAGACGGGTGAATAGTTAATATGCAGCTACATATGCAAGGGTCCCGGGGAGCAGTGGGGAGAGACCACTTGGCGTGGTCTGGTGACACAGGGCCCATGTGGTGGTCGGGGGGCCCCATTTGTCTAAACAGAAACCCTGGCCCTGCCACCACATCAGGAAGTGAGGGGATGTCTTTCTGGTGTGGATGCACTAGGCAACAAAACTTGACAGTAGTTCTCACCTACCACCATGCATGTTCACTATGATAGTAACTACTGGCCAATTAGCACTAAGTATCATCAGCTGCATCTAGGGTTGCCACCCAGCCGGTATCTGGCCGGCAGAGCCGGAAAATCTATTATGAAGCCGGTGTTGGTATTAATTTTTTCCCGCCATGTCATTTGCCGGTAAATCTGTCAGCTCTCTCTCCCCCTTCCTGGATTGGCTGGCCACCAGCACTGCCAGCCAATCACTAGTAATTGTTGCAGGGTGTTTATTTTCTCCCCCATGCTGGCTGGTTAGTACTCAGGAGAAGCTGGCAGCAAGGGAGTCTGTGCTATGGCTGCTGCCTCTGAGCTGAGCAGCGTGTTCTGTGCACCGTCCGAGTCATTCTACAGCTCACATACACACTGTAATCCGCTGCATGGGCGGTGTTTCAGGAGCCAGGGTGAGAGAGGAGAGTGGTTGTTGCTGTGTGGTGTGTGCACACAGTGAGAAGCTGAGCCAGCCCAGCCAGCCCAGCCCCCCAGGCAGCAGGCAGAAGTGTGGAGAGGAGAGGGGCCCAGACGACTTGTCACAGCTTATGCTGTGTGACAGCAGGGAGAGAGGAGCATCCAAATGACCTGAGCCTGTCCAGCAGGAAGAGTGGACATATACACAGTCACTTTCTCTCTCTTTTCTGTCTCTTTTCTCTCTCCCCAAACCTCCATCTGCCCCATCCTCCTTTCCAGACTTTTAAAGGGAAACTAAAATGAATTAAAATGAGATTCACTTACCTGGGGTTTCTCCCAGCCACCTGCAGCCGTGCTGTCCAAAGCCGGTCCTCAACGATCCTCTGTTCCCCCACCGTGGGTTATTTTAGTTTTTGCCGACTGAGAGTCAGCGGGCCACTGCACCTGCGCAGCCCTGGCCATGCGTATCCTTCTTTGCGTTCCCCTTATATTGCGGAGAAGAACTCTAAGAAGGATACGCATGGCCAGGGCTGCGCAGGCGCAGTGGCCCGCTGACTCCAATTCGGCAAAAACTAAACTAACCCACAGTGGGGGAACAGATGATCGTTGAGGACCGGCTGCAGGGGGCTGGTGGGAGAAGGTAAGATAATCTCATTTTAGTTTAAACGATATAGGTACACTTTTTAAAGTAAACCTGAGATCTCAAAATAAGAAGATTTTATACTTACCCGGGGCTTCCTCCAGCCCGATAAGCACAGATGCGTGCCTCGCCGTCCTCCTAGGTGCCTGCGTTCAGCCGCAATCAGCCCCAGTAACTGGCTCAGTCATGCCAGTCGGGGTGTGTGTGCAGAAGAGCTGACTGGCATGACTGAGCCAGATTACCGGGCTGATTGCGGCCAAACGGAGGCAATTGGGAGGATGTTGAGGGGCGATTCAGTGCTCATGGGGCTGGAGGACACCCCGGTGAGTATAAAATCTTTTTATTCTGAGATCTCAGGTACACTTTAATGTACCAATTAATGATACAATTCTGTGGCTGATCGATCATTTCCACAGTAATCAGTCAGAAACGATTGGTCATGACCATTAATGGACGAATTCCTGCTAGCAAATTACATTGGGATCAATCCAAAAAACGGGTCGATTTAATATGATCGACTTGTCTACCAGTAATTCGGTCGTTAATGGGCAGGATCGATTGTTTCCAATCGATTACTACAGTCATTGGAAATGATCGATCAGCTGTGGGATTGTATAATTAATGGTCACTTTTAAAGTGTGCCTGTAGGGAAAAAAAGTGCCTCTGGGGGTATTTACCTCGTAAAAGGAATCCTCTGGATCCTAATGAGGCTTCCCTTGTCCTCCTCGGCAGGGGAGTTCCAGTGCTAGGACCCACCAAGATCTCCTTGTTGCCTGCTTGTTGGCATGTGTGCATGCGCACTAGCAGTTTCCCGCTCGGCTCACGTAGTAGAGCAGACCCCATCAGGCTTGGCTATTCTCACCAGAGCCCAAGTGGGAAGCTGCTACTGCTCCTGCGCACAATAGCAACGTGGATTGTTTTTGTTTTCTTTGGTCTGGGGGTCCCAGCACAGGATCAGGTTGCCCGAGGAGGATGGAGGAAGCTTTAGGATTCAGAGGCCTTCCCTTCCAGAGGCAAGTACCACCCATGGGCACTTTTTTTTTACAGGTGTCCTTTAACCACTTCACCACTGAGGGGTTTTACCCCCTGACCACCAGAGCAATTTTCACCTTTCAGCGCTCCTTCCATTCATTTGTCTATAACTTTATTATTACTTATCCCAATGAAATGAACTATATCTTGTTTTTTTTGCCACCAATTAGGCTTTCTTTAGGTGGGACATTATGCCAAGAATTATTTTATTCTAAATGTGTTTTAATGGGGAAATAGGAAAAAATGTGGGAAAAAATTATTTTTTTTCAGTTTTCGGCCATTATAGTTTTAAATAAAGCATGCTACTGTAATTAAAACCCATGAAATGTATTAACCCATTTGTCCCGGTTATAAAACCATTTAAATTATGTCCCTATCACAATGTTTGGCGACAATATTTTATTTGGAAATAAAGGTGCATTTTTTTCAGTTTTGCATCCATCCCTAATTACAAGCCCGCAGTTTATAAAGTAACAGTGTTATACCCTCTTGACATAAATATTTTAAAAGTTCAGTCCCTAAGGTAACTATTTATGTTTTTTTTTTTTATTGTATTTTTTTTTTTTTAATTACAAAAATAAAAAAAAAAATTGGGGAGTGTGGGAGGTAATGAGTTAATTTATTGTGTAAATGTAATGTTTGTATATGTAAAATGCTTTTAGGGTGTAGTTTACTATTTGGCCACAAGATGGCCACAGAGTGTTTGTTTACATGCGACCTGTAAGCGTCCGGAAGGACGCTTACAGGAAGCAGTAGGAGGCTGGGAGACGCACAATGATCTCGCTGTTTCTGAAAGAAGCAGCAGATCATTGCGGGGGCTAGATCAACGAACGGGAATGGATTTTCCCGTTCATTGATCTCCGGGCGAGCGGGCGGCGGCGTGCACGAGCGGCGGGTGCGCGCGCACGAGCGGCGGGAGCGCGGACAGCGGCGGTAGCGCGGAAGGTACGGATTTCTCCGTCCCTGGTTTTTTAGGAGGGAAAAAAGGGGCGGAGAAATTCGTACCGCTGGGGGTAAAGTGGTTAAACTATATAAAGGGATCCTAAAGGTAAGAAAAAAAAAAGAGTTTCACTTACCTGGGACTACTACCTACCCTTTGCAGCCGTCCTGTGCCTTCGCTGGCCCTCACCGATCCTCCATTGCCCCACCAGGGGTTAGTTTTGTTTCTGCCAACTCGGAGTCGGCGGGCCACTGCGCCTGCACAGCTCTGTCCACGCGGATGCTTCTTCGCATTCCCATCCACAATAGCGTCCTGCGCAGGATGCTATTGCTGACAGGAATGCGAAGGACATGCATGGACAGAGCTGCGCAGGCGCAGTGGCCCACCGACTCTGAGTTGGCAAAAACGAAACTGACCCACGGTGGGAGACCAGAGCATCAGTGAGTGGCTGGGCGGGCACAGGACAGCTGTAGGGGGCTGGTAGAAGCCCCAGGTAAGTGACACTATTTTTTTCTTGCCTTTAGGATCCCTTTAACATTTGTTTCTATTTCTGTAAATATTCAACTTTCTTGTGCTGTTTGAAAAAAGGTTGTAACAAACCCCTCCCACTTTTAGGTCACACCTCCAGGCCACACCCTAAAGTCGGTATTTTTTCAGTCAAAAGGTGGCAACTCTAGCTGCATCTCTATTATGCAAATAGCAAAAATGAGGAGGCAGCCTAGACAGGGATCTTGTAAAAAGGTTATACTCTTAAAGAGGCACTTAAGCCATAAAAAAAAATCCGCATTCCCGACTGTAATTAGCGCTATTTCAGGCCGCAACGTGCACAAAAATACGCGTTGCCGCATTACGCATGCATAGATATGCGGCAACGCGTATTTTTGTACGTTACGGCCCGCAATAGCGCTAATTACAGTCGGGAATGCGGAAAAAGCTACGCGTGGCCAGTCCTGACGGGCCTGTCTGCAAAAACGAAACTAGCTGTCAGCGGGGGACCAGAGGATTAGTGAGTGGCTGTGAGGGCACAGGACTGCTGCAGGGGGCTGGTAGAAGCCCCAGGTGAGTAAATCTCATTTTTTTTCCTGGCTTAAGGTTCACTTTAAATACTTATTGCCTTCGTTTGTGGGTACATTAATGTATTGTTAATAGAGGTGTACCGAACGGTTCCAGGCGAACATTGGGGGTTCGCGTTCGCCTGCGCCAGGCGAACTTTTCCGGAAGTTCGATTCGCCCCATAATGCACTATGAGGGTCAACTTTGACCCTCTGCATCACAGTCAGCAGGCACATTGTAGCCATTCAGGCTACAGTAAGCCCTGGAGCCCCACCCCCCCTTATATAAGGCAGCCTCCGGCGGCCATTACAGTCACTCGTGTGCCTGCTAGAGAGAGGAAAGGGACAGCTGCTGCAGACTTTTTCTCTTAGGGACAGATTAGTTAGGTTCTAGGCTGCTTTGCTTGTTCCTGACTGATTAATATTGCTTTTAAAGCACCCAGCAACAGCTCTTTTCAGAGCTCAACCTGTACATTTTTTTTTCTGACACTTTTGTTGCATGCACAGCCTTGCTAATTGATAGTGTGTGTGCCACTGCCAGCAGCCCAGCACATTCAGTGACTGACTGCCTGTGTGTGTGACAGGGAGCTGCACATTGTACTACCCAGTACTGCATATACCCCAGTACCTGTTGTGTTTACTTAACCCACCTCATCACTGCATATACCTAGCTTTGTGTTGAGTGAACCCAGCTCACTGCATCTAACTACCCAGTACCTGTTGTGTTTACTTAACCCACCTCATCACTGCATATACCTAGCGTTGTGTTGAGTGAACCCAGCTCACTGCATCTAAGTCTAACTACCTGTTGTGTTGAGTGAGAACCCACCTCACTGCATCTTAAGTACCTTTACTGTATACTGTTCAGTGAACCCAGCTCACTGCATCTAACTACCCAGTACCTGTTTTGTTTACTTAACCCACATCATCACTGCATATACCTAGCGTTGTGTTGAGTGAACCCAGCTCACTGCATCTAACTACCTGTTGTGTTGAGTGTGAACCCACCTGGCCACCTCACTGCATCTAACTACCTGTTGTGTTGAGTGAGAACCCACCTCACTGCATCTTAAGTACCTTTACTGTTGAGTGAACCCAGCTCACTGCATCTAACTACCCAGTACCTGTTGTGTTTACTTAACCCACCTCATCACTGCATATACCTAGCCTTGTGTTGAGTGAACCCAGCTCACTGCATCTAACTACCTGTTGTGTTGAGTGAGAACCCACCTCACTGCATCTTAAGTACCTTTACTGTTGAGTGAACCCAGCTCACTGCATCTAACTACCTGTTGTGTTGAGTGTGAACCCACCTGGCCACCTCACTGCATCTAACTACCTGTTGTGTTGAGTGAGAACCCACCTCACTGCATCTTAAGTACCTTTACTGTTGAGTGAACCCAGCTCACTGCATCTAACTACCCAGTACCTGTTGTGTTTACTTAACCCACCTCATCACTGCATATACCTAGCCTTGTTTTGAGTGAACCCAGCTCACTGCATCTAATTACCTGTTGTGTTGAGTGTGAACCCACCTGGCCACCTCACTGCATCTAACTACCTGTTGTGTTGAGTGAGAACCCACCTCACTGCATCTTAAGTACCTTTACTGTTGAGTGAACCCAGATTACTGCATCTAACTACCTGTTGTGTTGAGTGTGAACCCACCTGGCCACCTCACTGCATCTAACTACCTGTTGTGTTGAGTGAGAACCCACCTCACTGCATCTTAAGTACCTTTACTGTTGAGTGAACCCAGCTCACTGCATCTAACTACCCAGTACCTGTTGTGTTTACTTAACCCACCTCATCACTGCATATACCTAGCCTTGTGTTGAGTGAACCCAGCTCACTGCATCTAATTACCTGTTGTGTTGAGTGTGAACCCACCTGGCCACCTCACTGCCAGGGATGGGCAGAAACTACGCATATGCGAATCTACGCAACGTATTTTACGCAATACGCATAGGCGTAGCATTTCGTATGCCTAAAACTACGCGTAGCAAAATACGCATAGTCAGTTTTGTCGTTCCGTATTGATACGCTATATACGCACGCGATTGCGTACTTTGTGTAGCTTCGCATGCGTATTTTTAATGCGTATGTATATGCAGCCAGGCGTATACTACGCGTAAATCGAAGTTCACACTCTCACGTATTTAACAATGCATTCGTAGCTTAAGCCATAGGCGTAGCTTACGCTTACGCATATTTTCATACGCGTAGTTTCACAAACAGACTATTTGGCCAATCAGGTAAAACTTTTGGTGGCTGCTATACCCTTAGCAACCAATAGAAATTTAGCCCACCCCTCAGTATAAAAGCTTTCTTCCAACAGGTCTGGTTTCAGTTTCTGGGTGTTATTGTGCTGTGTGCTGGCTTTGTGAGGACTCAGAAGAAACAGCTTACACAGGCTGCAGCCAGTGACATACACATCCACATTCCTTGCATTCTTTTGTTATTTTCCTTATTTCTAATCTGTGTTTTGGCTACCTAGCTACTAGTATTACTATTTAGTGTAAGGATTTCTGTGATTTAGTGTTAGGCAGCTACAGAAGATAGGAGGAGGACTGTGTATATAGCTATATAGTTCCATGCTGTGATCTGTAGTCCTATCATCCTTTTTTCATTTGTTTTCCTTATTTTAATTCCACTGTATTATTGTATTCATTCCTGTCCTTTATTCATTCTGTTATTTTTCTTATTGTTATTCTGTTTTTGCTAGCCTAGCTAGCTAGTAGCTACTAGTCCTACTTTGTGTAAGGATTTCTGTGACTTAGTGTTAGGCAGCTACAGACGACTGTGTGTGTAGTTCCATGCTGTGATGTGTAGAGGAGAATGGATTTAGTTACAGAAAGGAACTGTGTGGAAAGAAACATAAATTAAATAGCCATTTCATCCTTTTCTTTTTTTTCCTTATTTTAATTTCCCTGTATTATTGTATTCATTCCTTTCCTTTATTCATTCTTTCTTTTATCTCACTTATTCAGCAAATTTTTTTTGACATTGTTCCCCTTCCACTATACTTCGATTAAAAATTTGAGACAAATAATAAACAATGTCCGGCAGAGGTGAAGCTCGCCGTGGTCGAGACAGTGCAGGCAAAGGTCCACCAGCAAAGTCAGCAGCTGGCAGGGGACACTCTGCACCAGGCAGGGGTCAGTCCACAGCAGTCCGGGGACAGACTTCTGCAGGCAGAACCAGAAGCCAAGTAGCAGCAAGTACTAGCCACTCAGCCACAGGTAGTGGACACTCAGTATCAGGCAGTGATGCATCAAATCCCAAAAGGGGGTCCAGTCTGATACGATCATATTTCACGTCACAGAAACCACGGGCTATTGTGCAGAGCCACACTGAAGCCATTGTGAACTGGGTGTCAGGAGACAGCCCTATTAGTCATAGTCAGTCCTCACAAGCTGAGTTACAAAGTACCAGCAGTACCACCAGCAGCACTTCCATGCCTCCTCCAAAAGCTGCCCTTAACCCATGTGTCCTTCCCTTTGATGACACAATTTCAGCACTTGTTGATAAGGCTCTGCAGCAGTCAGACATCGATATGTCGCATGATGCCCAGACTTTTCTTTTGGATGATGATAATGTTGTTGAGGGGGGGGTGCAGAAGTTGACATTCAAGCAGTGGAGGGTCAGGATGAGAACATTGAGGAGGTGGGCTATGAGGGAGGCAGCCACAGTGATGATTATGCTGACGATGACATGGATATCACCTATGAGCCTGAGCATGATGATGCCAGCTCAGATGAATCAGAGGCAAGCTGGCAGAGGAGGCAGCTTGGACATCGGCACACCAGGGGGCCTAGTGGCAACATGAGCTCCTCTGCTAGTGCAGTTCAAGGAAGGCAGGAGTTACAGTCACAGCCTCAAGCTGAAACTCCTATGTCCCGAACTGGAAGTGGTACAACTGCAACCTCAGGCATAAACACTTCTCGGAGGAAGGCCCCGGTTTGGAAGTACTTTACTGAGTCAACCAGTGATCCCTTAATAGTTGTGTGTAAGCTGTGCAGTGCCAGGCTGAGCCTAGGAAAAAATTTGAAAAGGTTGGGGACAGGTGCTCTGCACACACACCTAAAAAGTAACCACCAAAAGGAATATGGCAGTGTTAAAGGACCACAAAGCAGCACCATGCAGAGGACTATAGCACAGACCCGTCCACCTTCCCATCCTGCTTCAGTTTCTGAGATTGGCACCCATCCTGCCTGCTCTCCATCTGTAATACACTCTGGCCGTAGAGGGCAGATTTCACCTTCCTCCACTCCATCATCAGCTCAAAGCACCCAGCCATTGATAACTGAGGCTATAAGGTCCACAAGAGCACTGCCTCCCCGTAGCTGCAGGATACGGAGATTAAACGGTCTATTGGCAGAGGCCATGGTCCAGCAGCTGCTGCCCTACTCCATTGTAGAGAAGGGGTCAGCCATTCGCAACCTCCTGGAGTATGCCATTCCTGAATGGCAAATACCCAGCCGTCACTATTTTTCCCGAAGGGGAATTCCTAACCTGTACCGACGCACAGTTGATAATGTTGCCCTGTCGCTAGATTATTCCATAGGCGACAGGGTACATCTCACCATGGATGGGTGGACCAGCAAGCATGGTCAGGGCCGATATGTCTCATTTACAGCTCACTGGGTCACCCTACATAGTGAGCAGGAGGGTTCCGGTCCTGGTGCTTCCATTGAGCTTGTTGAGCCTCCCCGTGGGGTCAAGGGGAACAGGTCTGCTCTCACCTCAGCTGGTGACTCTACTGCCACTGCCGAGCCCCCTAATAAGCGGCCCCGTTGCTACACCGGCGTGTGTCACAAGCGATGTCAAGCATTGCTCGAGCTGGTGAGCATTGGGGAGCAGAGGCTCACGGCAGCAAATGTTTTGGCCCTACTCCAGAAACAGGCACAAAAGTGGCTGACCCCCCGAAGACTACAGGTTGGCCATGTTGCCTGTGACAATGCAGCAAATTTGCTGGCTGCCCTGAACGATGGCAACATTCCTCATGTGCCATGTTTTGCCCATGTCCTCAACTTGGTGGTTCATCGTTTTTTGCGCACCTTCCCAGGTATGAGTGACGTGGTGCAGCATGCAAGGAAGATTTCCGGCCGTATGGCCCGCTCTTCAACTGCCACCTCATTGTTCCGTCGCTATCAGCGAAAGCATGGCTTGCCCCCTCACAGGCTCATAGTAGACACTCCAACGAGGTGGAACTCCACCCTTTACATGCTGGAGAGGATGGTGGAGCAGAAAAAAGCAGTCTCTGAGTACCTTCTGGAGCAGGACGACATCCATGGGTCATCAGCAGAAACACTCCCCTACATCACACGGGAAGAGTGGCGGCTTATGCAACAGGTCTGCCATGTGTTGGCCCCATTTGAACAGGCTACTACGTTTGTAAGCGGGGAGCAAGTCAGTCTCAGTGACGTGCTCCCTGTTGTGTTCATGCTGGAACAAACACTTAGTAGCCTAATGACTGCTGGTGAGGAAGCCGTTACTGAACTTGAGCTGCAGCAACAAAGCTCGCTCCAAGGCAGCCAGGCTCAGACACAGGAGGAAGAGGAGGAGGATGTCCATGTGATGGAGGATATCATGGAGGTGCCTGACCATGGTGAAGAGGAAGAGGAGGTGGGTGCAGCTTCTGTTATTCAGGGGTGGGGTGACCTTGGAAGTCAGGAGGAACAGCAGCAGCAGGGGATTTGGCGGAGCGAGCTCTTGCTTTCCCAATGGCTGCTCATATGATACGATGCCTCCGGATGGACCCTCGGATCAAAAAGATAAAGAAAAGAGATGACTACTGGCTGGCCACCCTTTTAGACCCACGCTGCAAGGGGAAGCTGGGTCAATTTATTCCAACCAGCCAGCAGGAGGAAAGGATGGGAGAGCTGCAGCAGGCACTGATCGACCAGCTGAAGGAAGCCTTTCCACATCCACAGCCTGAGAACCCAGCTATCCCTGCTCATGGTGCCCAGCAGGTGCCTATGCCCAGCAGACCTAGACATCTTGGAGACTTGTTTGGTGCGATGAGGCAGTTCTACAGCTCTGAGTCTGTTCAGCCTACCACAGCATCAGCAGCAGCACCTGGAAATCAGGAGCAGCGGCTGTCCCGCATGGTCAACGACTACATGTCTTCACTCAGTGCATCAGATAGCATGCGCACTGAGGACCCCATGGAGTACTGGGCAGCCAGACTCGACACCTGTCCTGAGCTTGCACAATATGCGCTGGAACTTCTCTCATGCCCTCCTTCCAGTGTTATTTCTGAGCGGGCTTTCAGCGCGGCAGGTGGGGTGGTTACCGATAAGCGATCCCGCTTGTCCACTGATTCAGTAAACGCACTGACCTTTTTAAAAATGAACCATTCATGGATTGAAAGTGACTACTTGGCCCCCGTCGTTGGATCCAGGGACACAACTTCACCGCTTTAAATTGCCCTTCCTGGACTGCTTCTCATTCCCTCATTCGAATCAAACCTATTTACTGCCAATAATTTTGACTACTTAGTACTTACTGCCAAAATGTACTTTTATTGAGGGTGATGGTCATCTTGACTGAGCCGCTGCTCCTCTCATAGGTACAAGACAAGGTGAAATGTTGCCTACTTACTGCCAAAATGTACTTTTATTGAGGGTGATGGTCATCTTGACTGAGCCGCTGCTCCTCTCATAGGTACAAGACAAGGTGAAATGTTGCCTACTTACTGCCAAAATGTACTTTTATTGAGGGTGATGGTCATCGTGACTGAGCCGCTGCTCCTCTCATAGGTACAAGACAAGGTGAAATGTTGCCTACTTACTGCCAAAATGTACTTTTATTGAGGGTGATGGTAATCTTGACTGAGCCGCTGCTCCTCTCATAGGTACAAGACAAGGTGAAATGTTGCCTACTTACTGCCAAAATGTACTTTTATTGAGGGTGATGGTCATCTTGACTGAGCCACTTCTCCTCTCATAGGTACAAGACAAGGTGAAATGTTGCCTACTTACTGCCAAAATGTACTTTTATTGAGGGTGATGGTCATCTTGACTGAGCCGCTGCTCCTCTCATAGGTACAAGACAAGGTGAAATGTTGCCTACTTACTGCCAAAATGTACTTTTATTGAGGGTGATGGTCATCTTGACTGAGCCGCTGCTCCTCTCATAGGTACAAGACAAGGTGAAATGTTGCCTACTTACTGCCAAAATGTACTTTTATTGAGGGTGATGGTCATCGTGACTGAGCCGCTGCTCCTCTCATAGGTACAAGACAAGGTGAAATGTTGCCTACTTACTGCCAAAATGTACTTTTATTGAGGGTGATGGTAATCTTGACTGAGCCGCTGCTCCTCTCATAGGTACAAGACAAGGTGAAATGTTGCCTACTTACTGCCAAAATGTACTTTTATTGAGGGTGATGGTCATCTTGACTGAGCCACTTCTCCTCTCATAGGTACAAGACAAGGTGAAATGTTGCCTACTTACTGCCAAAATGTACTTTTATTGAGGGTGATGGTCATCTTGACTGAGCCGCTGCTCCTCTCATAGGTACAAGACAAGGTGAAATGTTGCCTACTTACTGCCAAAATGTACTTTTATTGAGGGTGATGGTCATCTTGACTGAGCCGCTGCTCCTCTCATAGGTACAAGACAAGGTGAAATGTTGCCTACTTACTGCCAAAATGTACTTTTATTGAGGGTGGTCATCTTGACTGAGCCGCTGCTCCTCTCATAGGTACAAGACAAGGTGAAATGTTGCCTACTTACTGCCAAAATGTACTTTTATTGAGGGTGATGGTCATCGTGACTGAGCCGCTGCTCCTCTCATAGGTACAAGACAAGGTGAAATGTTGCCTACTTACTGCCAAAATGTACTTTTATTGAGGGTGATGGTCATCGTGACTGAGCCGCTGCTCCTCTCATAGGTACAAGACAAGGTGAAATGTTGCCTACTTACTGCCAAAATGTACTTTTATTGAGGGTGATGGTCATCGTGACTGAGCCGCTGCTCCTCTCATAGGTAGCATTCCCACAGCCAGGGAGCACCCCCCCCCCAAAAAAAAAAACAACCAAAAAAAAAGACCTGTTGCTGTTATGTTTACTGGTTTCCCCACCTTTAGGGTGCACCATACCTTTTCACTCATTTACCTTCTTCTGTTCCTGTTAGATAGCAGTGTTCCCACTGTCAGGGAGCAAAAAATAAAAAAAACCCTTGCTTTTATGTGTATTAGTGTGTTCCCACCGTTGGCGTGCACCTCACCTTTTTATTGATGTATCTTACTTTGTAGATGATAGATAGCAGCGTTCCCACTGTCAGGGAGCAAAAAATTAAAAAAAAACCCTTGCTTTTATGTGTATTAGTGTGTTCCCACCGTTGGCGTGCACCTCACCTTTTTATTGATGTATCTTATTTTGTAGATGATAGATAGCAGCGTTCCCACTGCCAGGGAGCACCCCCCCCCCCCCAAAAAAAAAAAAAAAAAAAAAACACCTGTTGCTGTTATGTTTACTGGTTTCCCCACCTTTAGGGTGCACCATACCTTTTCACTCATTTACCTCCTTCTGTTCCTGTTAGATAGCAGTGTTCCCACTGTCAGGGAGCAAAAAATAAAAAAAAACCTTGCTTTTATGTGTATTAGTGTGTTCCCACCGTTGGCGTGCACCTCACCTTTTTATTGATGTATCTTACTTTGTAGATGATAGATAGCAGCGTTCCCACTGTCAGGGAGCAAAAAATAAAAAAAACCCTTGCTTTTATGTGTATTAGTGTGTTCCCACCGTTGGCGTGCACCTCACCTTTTTATTGATGTATCTTACTTTGTAGATGATAGATAGCAGCGTTCCCACTGCCAGGGAGCACCCCCCCCCCCCCCCAAAAAAAAAAAAAAACACCTGTTGCTGTTATGTTTACTGGTGTCCCCACCTTTAGGGTGCACCATACCTTTTCACTCATTTACCTTCTTCTGTTCCTGTTAGATAGCAGTGTTCCCACTGTCAGGGAGCAAAAAATAAAAAAAAAACCTTGCTTTTATGTGTATTAGTGTGTTCCCACCGTTGGCGTGCACCTCACCTTTTTATTGATGTATCTTACTTTGTAGATGATAGATAGCAGCGTTCCCACTGCCAGGGAGCACACACACCCCCCCCAAAAAAAAAAAAAAAAAAAAAACACCTCCTGTTGCTGTTATGTTTACTGGTGTCCCCACCTTTAGGGTGCACCATACCTTTTCACTCATTTACCTCCTTCTGTTCCTGTTAGATAGCAGTGTTCCCACTGTCAGGGAGGACCCAAAATAAAAAATTGCTTTTTTGTTTACCTATGATGAATTAATGGGGGGGGGGGGGGGGGGTAGAGGTCTGGCTACCTATGAATTACTGGGGGGAAAGGGGAGACGTCTGGCTACCTATGAATGACTGGAGGGGGGGGAGAGGGGAGAGGTCTGGCTACCTATGAATTACTGGGGGGAGAGGGTAGAGGTCTGGCTACCTATGAATCACTGGGGGGGGGGGGAGAGGGGAGAGGTCTGGCTACCTATGAATTACTGGGGGGAAAGGGGAGAGGTCTGGCTACCTATGAATTACTGGGGGGAGAGGGTAGAGGTCTGGCTACCTATGAATCACTGGGGGGGGGGGAGAGGGAAGAGGTCTGGCTACCTATGAATTACTGGGGGGAAAGGGGAGAGGTCTGGCTACCTATGAATTACTGGGGGGAAAGGGGAGAGGTCTGGCTACCTATGAATTACTGGGGGGGAGAGGGGAGAGGTCTGGCTACCTATGAATCACTGGGGGGGGGGGGGAGGGGAGAGGTCTGGCTACCTATGAATTACTGGGGGGAAAGGGGAGGGGTCTGGCTACCTATGAATTACTGGGGGGAGAGGGGAGAGGTCTGGCTACCTATGAATTACTGTGGGGGAGAGGGGAGACGTCTGGCTACCTATGAATTACTGTGGGGGAGAGGGGAGATGTCTGGCTACCTATGAATTACTGGGGGAAGAGGTCTGGCTACCTATGAATTACTGGGGGGAGAGGGGAGAGGTCTGGCTACCTATGAATTACTGTGGGGGAGAGGGGAGACGTCTGGCTACCTATGAATTACTGTGGGGGAGAGGGGAGATGTCTGGCTACCTATGAATTACTGGGGGAAGAGGTCTGGCTACCTATGAATTACTTGGGAGGGGGGGGGGGGGGATTAGGTCTGGCTACCTATAGTTAACTGGAGGGAGAGGTCTGGCTACCTGTATTTATATGTATAACGGATATACATGCATGCAGATTTATTATCAGATGCATATGTGTGTGTGTGTGTGTGTGTGTGTGTGTGTGTGTGTGTGTGTGTGTGTGTGTGTGTGTGTGTGTGTGTATGTATGTATGTGCGTATGTGTGTGTGTGTGTATGTATGTGTGTGTATGTGTATGTGTATATATATATATATATATATATATATATATATATATATATATATATATATATATATATATATAATTAAATTTTTTTTTTTATATATACATATACTGTATATACATATGTCCCCAATATCCACCAGCTGGGATCACTTGAAGCCGTATTCATGTGCTTGTCGGTTGCAAACTTGAACCACCAGCAGAAAAAATGCAAACCTGCTCCAAAATATTCACTGAACCTCCAGCAACATCTTTCAGCCCTCCTGAATCTCCTAGCGGCTTTCTGCCATCCTCCTTGCATGGAAGCCGGCGTGTTACCTGACCTGCCTAGAGTCGAGTGATACGCCTGCTGCCATGAACAGAGGACGTCGGAAAGCCAATAGGAGCATGCTAGGGGCTTCAGGAATGCTACAAAACGCCGCTGGAGGCTCAGAAACTATTTTGTAATGCCTGCAAACCAGGCCCAAATTCTCCTCCCCCCCCCCCCCCCCCTAAAGAAAAAAACACCAAAAGGGACACTGAGCAGGGGCACTGGGTATGCTTTTAAAGGGACTCCGAGATCAAATTAAACACAAAATGTGAACTTACCCGGGCCTTTCTGTAGCCCAGTGCTGGTCTGGAGTTCCCACGACGTACCTCCGTGTCTTCTCCCAATGCCTCTTCAGAATGGTTGGCCGGCGGATCCTGGCGACACTCGGGCCGAGTGTCGGGCTCCTTCTTCCGCATACATCACGCGTAACGTCATTACGCTGGCCGCCTCGCGTCATCACGGTGGCCAGCGTGACAGTACGGCGCATGCGCGATTAAACCACGCATGCGCCGTACTGTCACGCCGGACGCCGTGATGACGCGAGGCGGCCGGCGTAATGACGTTACGCGTGATGTATGCGGAAAAAGGAGCCCGACACTCGGCCCGAGTGTCGCCAGGATCCGCCGGCCAACCATTTCTGAAGAGGCATTGGGAGAAGACACGGAGGTACATCGTGGGAACTCCCGACTAGCACTGGGCTACAGAAAGCCCCGGGTAAGTTCTCATTTTGTGTTTAATTTGAGCTCGGAGTCCTTTAACCACTTGAGGACCCACCCTTTACCCCCCCTTAAGGACCAGCGCTGGTTTGATTGATCTGTGCTGGGTGGGCTCTGCAGCCCCCAGCACAGATCAGGGTGCAGGCAGGGAGATCAGATTGCCCCCTTTTTTCCCCCTATGGGGATGATGTGCTGGGGGGGTCTGATCTCTCCTGCCTGCTGTGGGTGGCGGGGGGGGCACCTCAAAGCCCCCCTCCGTGGCGAAATTCCCCTCTCCCTCTCCTACCTGCTGCCTCCCCTGGTGATCGGGGCTGCACAGGATGGCTATCCGTCCTGTGCAGCCAGTGACAGGACGTCCCCTGTCACATGGCGGCGATCCCCGGCCGCTGATTGGCCGGGGATCGCCGATCTGCCTTACGGCGCTGCTGCGCAGCAGCGCCGTACAAATGTAAACAAAGCGATTATTTCCGCTTGTGTTTACATCTAGCCTGCGAGCCGCCATCGGCGGCCCGCAGGCTATTCACGGAGCCCCCGCCTCCCTCAAATTATTTTCCGACTCTCTGCATCGCATCATAGTTCCGTGCACTATGACGCGTGCCACAGAGAGGAGGGGAGGAAGAAAGTAGAGTAGCCTGAACCTGCATGCGCTGTAAAACAGAACTAAAAAGCAATGAATAATTGCTACATATACTCTTCACACTGTAAATTTTTCAAACTGGTGCTTTGTGTTGACATTGAAGATCTAAAAAATGTCGGGATTGTATCACAAGCAATGTGACACACACAACTAAGTATTTTGCATAAAAATATGTTTCAGAAATGCATTGTATTAACAATGTCATTGTATTTATTTTGCGATTATTTAATCCAACACAATGTATCAGTGTCAGAGATCGTACAACAAAAGAGAAGAAACTTATCCTTTTTTAAGAAAAACTTTTATTTCGGTGAAAAGTTTTTCTTGTTTTTTTTTCTTAAAGAGAATCTGTACTCTAAAAAATGTACAATAAAAAACATACCATTCTGTTCATTATGCTCTCCTGGGCACCTCTGTGCTGTTTTTGCCACTCCCTCTTTAGGCAGTGTTTACAAACAAAAGACATGGTTGCTAAAAGCTTGTGATAGGCTCAGAGGAGCTCAGTGTGTGACTCATACAGAGCTTGCAGGGGGCGTGGAGAGGGTGTGTATAGCTTCTATCCAATCACAAACAGCCCTGCACATAATACAGCCACTGTGCAACTAGGAAAGGCTGCAGTAAGACAGAGCACATTAGAACAGGTATAGAAATTAGGAACTTATAGGATAGAAGAACTAGGGCTGAACATTTTGTTACAGAGTCTCTTTAAAGAGAAACTCCAACCAAGAATTGAACTGTATCCCAATCGGTATCGGATACCCCTTTTACATGAGAAATCTATTCCTTTTCACAAACAGACCATCAGGGGGCGCTGTATGACTGATATAGTGGTGAAACCCCTCCCACAAGAAAAGTACTTTCGGCAGTTTCCTATCTGTGAACCTTGCTGCATTATGGGAAATAGCTGTGTACAGCTGTTTCCAACTGAAAAAAACATGCAGCAAGCTACATCACCTGCCAACAGTAAAAATTTTCCACAGAAATTAAAATAACTTAAAAAAAAAAAACAATAAAACAAAAAAAACCTCAGTCCACCCTAACCCCTGTCCCTTTCAACTGCCGGACCTCCTCCTCCAGAGTTGCCACATGCTGGCGCACCTCCAGCATCTGTTCTTTTAAAATGCGGATTTCCCGCCCATGCCGCCTCTCCCTCTTCCGGGCCTCTTCATCTCTCCGCCTCACCTGGCCCCTCAGCCTCATATATGTCGATAGAGGAACTGTAGAAAAAAATGGGTAAAATAGGTTAACCCAGCAATCCATCAACTTGTACATATTTCAATCTCATTGATCATCCCTAAAAAAAAGAACCTGTAATGTAATACATATAACATAGCATTTACTTGCTTTTCCATAGTATGCAATGTTAATCATACAGTAAGAGAATTTTACCATAAAGCAGTGTCCTGTCTCTCCTCTGATAAGCCCTCTGGCTATGATGGGTGGGGCCAGGTGAGGAGGCTCTTGATGAAGGCCTGGGTGCAGCGGTTCCCCGGGTACCACTTGCAGCTGTAGTAAGGAGTAATGAATAATAAAATGTGATCAAAATATATGATAAAATGGATTAAAAGTAATAACTTTTTTGTTTGAACTACAATTACTTTTATTTCTATTTTCAAGTGAACTTTGATAAGGACCTTAAAAAATCATAATCTTATACCTTTTATTTATTTATTAGACATGAAAGAATAGGATAGGATAGGCTTTAAAGAGAGCACTTGTAACGCAGACTGGGGCAATGGTTCATCTTGTAGTAGGAGTACGACCCTGAGCACACAGCCAAGATATCAGTGTCGAGTGGCTTTGAGACAACTCTATGTATGTCCTTGAGTGACCCAGCTAGAGCGTAGGCTTCAATATGATTGAATAGCTCTGGAGAGATCTTAAAAAAATGGCTGTGCACCAGAGTCGGATCATCCACAAGGCAAACCAAGGCACTTGCCTAGGGCCTGAAGAGGATCTAGAATCCAGATGGACGACAGCACCTATCCAATTATTCCCCCCCCCCCCCCCCCCCAAAAAAAAAAATAGGTGACCATCAGTGGTTATCAAAAATCCAATGTTAAGCCTAGGGGCCCATTTTTTTTAAATAATTGCACAAATATCATCACAATGCCTACACGGGAGCACGAAAAAATACATTTTTAAGCCATTTTGGAATAAGCCCATAAAAAAAATTGTGGGAAAAGTGATGCACTGTGAATACCTTACAGATATATACTTAAACTGTACATACTGTACAACTCTATAGTATTTATAGCCCATGGAATTTTTGGGGTGCTAAATACATACAGCATATAAAACACAAGATAGACATACATAAATGAATAGTTTGGGGACTTACATCTTAATTCTTCCCCCACCCGCTTCACCAGATCCAGGTCCCTCCTTTTTAGGTCGCTCCAAAGGACCTGGACCTGTTTGGGGGTCATGACCCGCCTAAAATCCCTTCGCAGGATCTCCTGCACCTTCCGGACTGTGTCTTTCTTGTCCGCAGGGTTGGATAGGTCATAACGACCTCTGGAGAATTCCTGAAAAATAAATATTACAGTATTAATGACCACTGTATTATTCATGAATTAATTAAGAATCTTCTTACTTAAAGCATAATGTTAAAGATTATAATATTATTCATAATGACAGTGTTCAAAAATTGTGGCAACCAACCAACTATGACTGCGGACAGATACTAGGGATCAACGATGACTACAACAGGATATAAGTGCCACCTATAACTGCTGACAGATATTGCTAGCCATAATAACTACATCATTTCATTTCATGTGTGATTTGACTGACAGAGAAGATCCTGTGACAGCAGGCCTCAAATATATAATTGAATGGAAATGTGATGGGTGAGCAGGACCACAAGGATCTGATTGAATTACCACCCCACTAGAATTATCTGGGGAAAAGCTGCACCATTTTGTCTGAGGAAACGTACGTTGACGCATTATATGCATTTTTCGGTGAAAAGTGGCTGCATTACATGTCTTCCTGACTGAAGGGGTTTGCCTGCTGTCCCTGTCCCTTGTTTGTGGGTGGGGGGGGGGGCACATTAACAGTACTATCTCTATGTATAAAATACAAGTGTCCCTGCATCCTGTCCCTGACTGTGTCAGAGCTTTTGTGCTACTGTGCATGTCCTGCACCGACACAGCCGTTGGGAGTGGGACAGGACGCAGGACGGGGAAGGAGGCAGGGTGGCCGAGAGGGTGCACGCAGGCTCAGACAGCAAGAGCTCGGGAATTTTCCGGGTTGTCCTCCGGGGCCCTGGGGACCCTAGTGCTGAAAAGGAGGGGGGCAAAACTCAGGAAGGCCCCCCCTTCCGCGCTCCTCCATCCAGAATTGCAGCCAGCCAGCATCAGGGAACGGCTTTCCGCAGAGAGAGCGCTAGCTCTGTGTGCCGCTGGTCCAGTCTTCTGCAGTGCACTGTCCAATCACGCTCTCACAGTACTTCCTGTAAGAGCGTGATTGGACAGTGCAGTGCAAGAGACCAGACCAGCAGCGACATGCAGAGCTATCTGACTCTAACGGTAAGTGATTCCCGCTTGCTTGCAATTTTGAAGGGGGAAGCGTGGTGGAAGGGGGGGCCCAAGTGAGGGAGGGGGAGGCTTCCCCCCCTCCCCGCTGCTTTGTACCACTTTCCCCGCTTTCTGCACTGTACCCCCCTACCTTTCAGCACAGGGGCCCCCAGGGATTGCATTTTGTGTGGAAATCGGCCGACAATCTGATTACATTTTGTGTGGAAATCGGCCGACAATCTAATTACATTTTGTGTGGAAATCGACCAACAATCTGATTGCATTTTGTGTGGAAATCGGCCGTCAATCTGATTGCATTTTGTGTGGAAATCGGCCGACAATCTAATTGCATTTTATGTGGAAATTGGCCGACAATCTGATTGCATTTTGTGTGGAAATCGGCCGTCAATCTGATTGCATTTTGTGTGGAAATCGGCCGACAATCTAATTACATTTTATGTGGAAATTGGCCGACAATCTGATTGCATTTTGTGTGGAAATCGGCCGACAATCAGATTGCATTTTGTGTGGAAATTGGCCGACAATCGAATTACATTTTATGTGGAAATTGGCCCACAATCTGATTGCATTTTGTGTGTAAATCGGCCGACAATCTGATTACATTTTGTGTGGAAATTGGCCGACAATCTGATTACATTTTGTGGGGGCTTAGGTCAGCTACTTACAACAACAATATAATTGCATCATATCACTAACACTTTACAAAAAACAGTGTGAATGTGTCTCACTCTCTACTATTAACAGTACTGGTACAAGCAAAGTTACAGAGATAAACTAAAAACAGTTCTGTACAACACCTATGATATCCTTTTAGATGGGACATTTAAAGATTAAAGAAATGCAGTCAGAAAAAGTAACCCAAAAAATATGCATTTTGTTAAAATAGAAGAAAATTCCTTACCTCAATGACCTTTCTTTTCATCCCTGTGGGCATCTTTGGAGGCATTTTTTTCTCTTGGAGCAGGCAATCAGACTCTGCAGTGCTGTCCACGCGTAGTCTCGTACACTCTGCACGCGTTAGCCGGGTTTGGACAACTTCCTGTTGTTGTGTATATGCATCAGCCAATCAGAAACGCGTTCGTAAAGTACGCATGGTTTTACGTGTGCGGACGTAAAATCCGCATGCACATGCGCAGTGATCCGCTATGGACCATGGGGCAACGCGAAATTACTTCCGTGTTCAATGTAACCGCTATGCGTACGAAGTCAGCGCGTGCGCAATGCCGCTTTGGACCATGCGTACATTTTTCCGCATGCGAGCATGACGATACGCATACGGCTACGGCACCTACGCATTGCTGCGAATTTAATGGTGCCATGTCGTATGTAATATCGTAGCGTAGTCCAGGCAAAGGATGTGAATTTGCACTACGCGTACATACGGAAAACTACGCGTATTTCTAGCGTAGCGAAGTTTGCTGACTACGACCATCTCTGCTCACTGCATCTAACTACCTGTTGTGTTGAGTGAGAACCCACCTCACTGCATCTTAAGTACCTTTACTGTTGAGTGAACCCAGCTCACTGCATCTAATTACCTGTTGTGTTGAGTGTGAACCCACCTGGCCACCTCACTGCATCTAACTACCTGTTGTGTTGAGTGAGAACCCACCTCACTGCATCTTAAGTACCTTTACTGTTGAGTGAACCCAGCTCACTGCATCTAACTACCTGTTGTGTTGAGTGTGAACCCACCTGGCCACCTCACTGCATCTAACTACCTGTTGTGTTGAGTGAGAACCCACCTCACTGCATATAGCTAGCATACCCCCGAGATGGACAAAATGGACAAACCAGGTAGAGGAAGAGGTAGAGGCAGACCCAGAGGAAGGCCACCAGGCACCGGCAGGTCTGTGGCTGTGCGAGGTGGTGTTGCTGTGATTTCATGCGGACCTGCCCCAAAATACAGTGCTCAGAAGAAGGCACGTGCCATCACTTCCCAAAATCGTGAGGAGGTGATTGAGTATTTAACACAGAACACCTCATCTCCCGCAGCCACCAGCGCTACAACAAGCACCACATCCGCTGCATTTAACACTTCACAGGAGTTATTTGGTGGTGGTGGTGAAATCACTGATTCCCAGCCACTACTGCAACAACAACAAGAAGGTGCAGGTACACCACCTCATACGTCTGAGTTAGGTGGCGATAGTATGGACGTAACGTGTGTGGATGGGGATGATGGTGGACCACCTGAAGTTGGTGCACTTGAGGAGGTGTCTGAGGAAAGCGCAGCTGGCCAGGAGGATTATGATGACGATTATACGGATACCACATATGTTCCCGGTAGAGGAGATGACCAGGGGGACAGTTCAGAGGAGGAGTCAGAGAGGAGTAGGAGGAGACGACTCCATGATAGAAGCAGAGGGAGCTCGTCCTCAGAAACAGCTGGGGGCAGTGTCCGGTGCCATGTATCGCCAGCTATGGCCAGGGAGCACACATGCCCTTCGACATCAGCTGCTGCTGATGCCACCGTAGCGCCATCACCCCAGGGGGGCTCAGCGGTTTGGAAATTTTTTCGCGTGTGTGTCTCAGATCGGAGCAAAGCCATCTGTTGTCTCTGCCAGCAAAAATTGAGCCATGGAAAGGCCAACTGTCACGTAGGGACAAGTGCTTTACGAAGGCACCTGGAGAGAAGGCACAAACAGCTATGGCAAGAACACCTGAGGAAAAGAAGCACCCCTCAAAAGACAAGCAGCGGAGAACAACCGTGGCAGCCGTCACAGGGGGCTTCTGCTGCTCCACGTTCCCATGGTATTGTTCGTGGCTGGGGGGAGGAAGAATGGATACACTTTTAAACAATTTAAAAATACAACCATCTAAACTTTCAAACAATTTAAAAATACAACCATCTAAACTTTCAAACAATTTAAAATACAACCATCTAAACTTTCAAACAATTTAAAAATACAACCATCTATCATTTTCAAAAAATTAAAAAAAAAGGGCAAAAAAACTTGCCCTCCGTAAAACATTCTTGGCAAATGCTTTCGACTTGGTTTGTCTTCCGCTGGCTCAAGGGTCCATCTGACCACAGATGCCTGGTCTGCAAAGCACGGTCAGGACAGCTACAGCATGGGTCTCAGCAGGCTCCCACTTCGGGCCGCAATCCAACCTTCATTCCCCGCGGTGACAATGGCAGACTTGCCCTCCATAACGGATTCCCGTTAAAGGATTTAAAGTTAATTCATTTCAAATACACAGCAGGGCCTCGAAAGTCCGCCTCCTGTATTGTTATTTTTGGTCACTACCTCGGGGCGGGCGTGCATGCCTACCTGCTGCCCTCCTTGGATGTGTAGTGGTAGCCGTTTCTCAGGCTCCACACCGGATTCCATCCCTCATTCCCCGGCCATTACCCGGGGTCACAAATGACAGACTTGCCCGCCTCCATATGATTCTCGTGAAAGGAATGTGGTGTCATCTTTGCCCGCCATAACTGGTTCTCGTTAAAGGATTTAAAGTACATTCATTTCAAATACACAGCAGGGCCTCGAAAGTCCGCCTCCTGTATTGTTATTTTTGGTCACTACCTCGGGGCGGGCGTGCATGCCTACCTGCTGCCCTCCTTGGATGTGTAGTGGTAGCCGTTTCTCAGGCTCCACACCGGATTCCATCCCTCATTCCCCGGCCATTACCCGGGGTCACAAATGACAGACTTGCCCGCCTCCATATGATTCTCGTGAAAGGAATGTGGTGTCATCTTTGCCCGCCATAACTGGTTCTCGTTAAAGGATTTAAAGTACATTCATTTCAAATACACAGCAGGGCCTCGAAAGTCCTCCTCCTGTATTGTTATTTTTGGTCACTACCTCGGGGCGGGCGGGCGGGCGTGCATGCCTGCCCGCTGCCCTCCTTGGATGTGTAGTGGTAGCCGTTGCTCAGGCTCCACACTGGATTCAAACCTCTCATTCCCCGGCCATTACCCGGGGTCACAATGGCAGACTTGCCCGCCTCCACAGGATTCTCATTGTAGCGGTACTGAACAAGTACACAGCAAGTAGAAAATGTAAATTAAAAACAAAACGTAAGCTTTTTAACAATGCCATGGAAAGTTGAGAAGGAAGTCACACATTACCTGACATCACTGAGTGAGGAAGAGCAATCACGCCATGTTGCGCAGTAGTCCAGCATGGCCGTCACTACGCAAACAGCTGTTTGCGGTGCGTTACACAGTGAGTTTGGTGTGTCAGTGTGAAGCAGTACTCTAATTACACTCCCAGTTTGATGTATACACATGCAAGATGTTTGAAAGCACGTTAGGCCTGCAATTTAGCATTCAATGTGATTTCTGCCCTTAAAACGCTGCTTTGCGTCACATCCAGATTTTTCACCGGGACTTTTGGCATGTATCCCTCTCCGCCATGCCCCCCTCCAGGTTTAGACCCCTTGAAACATCTTTTCCATCACTTTTGTGGCCAGCATAATTTTTTCTATTTTTCAAAGTTCGCCTCCCCATTGAAGTCTATTGCGGTTCGCGAATTTTTCCGCGAACCGAACCTTCTGCGGAAGTTCGCGAACCGAAAATCAGAGGTTCGCGACATCTCTAATTGTTAATAGGCAATACTGGAGTGAATTCCAGTACAGCTATTAGCCCACATTACCAATTGCATTGTGGAGCATTGCTGGAGTCTCAAAAATGATCCTACCCTCGAGGTCCACTTTTCCTAGTTCTTTTTGCATTTGCCACGTTAGGCCATATATATGGTTTACTGTTCTTTTGTATGTTCTTTCGTATGTAATGCATGTCCTTATTGATTCATGCCGCTACATTTTACACAGGTCACTAAATCTGTGAAAAAGGAGCTGTGAAAGAGGATTTACACATCAACCAGTAAAAATATGGACCCTGATCCTTGTTAATGGCAAACCTCGACATGATCATTAATTAAATGGCGTGTATTACTTGCTGTATACATGCTTAACAAGATTATTACAACCATAAGGCCACAAGGTTAAACATACTATACAGAGTCAGCTATCACCCTGTCAATAAGTAAATAACATAAATTAACTCTCTTAACTGTCAAAATACTACCAAGTTTTAAAACAATATAAAAAAAAAAAAAAAAAAATTAACACCAGAATAGTTACCAGTATTCAACTGTGCACATAACATACGTGGAATCGGAGTAAAACAACATAATTCTGCATATATATATATATATATATATATATATATATATATATATATATATATATATATATATATATATATATATATATATATATATATATATATATATATATATATATATATATATATATATATATATATATATATATATATATAATTTTTTTTTTTTTTTTTTTTTTTTTTTTTTTTTTTTTTGCTGGTCTCATTATGAAATCTAATGGGATGATATGGGAGTCTTATGTCTTATCAATCTTTAGGGTTGAATCACAAAACGTATCTTGTGAGTTAAACAAAGCAATGCTAAGCTGTTACACATACAGTACACTTGCACACATGGGGCCTGATTCACAAAGTGGTGCTAACAGTTAGCACGCTGGTGAAAAGCCCTTTATCATGCCTAAACTCAGTTTAGGCATGATAAGTTTAGGTTTGATAAGTTTAGGTGTGATAAGTTTAGGCATGATAAGTTTAGGTGTGATAAGTTTAGGAGTGATAAGTTTAAGCACCAACTGGGTTAGCACCGCAGTGCACAGCTGATCAAAAGTTTTGCGCTAGCAAAGTCTGGTGCACTTCGCATAAAGTTTAATGGCGCTGCTTTGCGTGCGGGACTTTGCAAGCGAACTAAACTTATCTAAACTTAGCATGCCTAAACTTATCACACCTAAACTTATCACACCTAAACTTATCACACCTAGGGCTTGATTCACAAAGCGGTGCTAACAGTTAGCACCCTGGTGAAAAGCTCTTTATCATGCCTAAACTCAGTTTAGGCATGATAAGTTTAGGTGTGATAAGTTTAGGTGTGATAAGTTTAGGCATGATAAGTTTAGGTGTGATAAGTTTAGGCATGCTAAGTTTAAGCGCCAACTGCGTTAGCACCGCAGTGCACAGCTGATCAAAAGTTTTACGCTAGCAAAGACTGGTGCACTTTGTATAAAGTTTAATGGCGCTGCTTTGCGTGCGGGACTTTGCAAGCGATCTAAACTTATCTAAACTTAGCATGCCTAAACTTATCACACCTAAACTTATCACACCTAAACTTATCACGCCTAAACTGGCTTTTCACCAGCATGGTGCAATGGTTATCATGCCTAAAGTCTTTTAGGCATGCTAACTGGGTTAGCACCGCTTTGTGAATCGAGCCCCTAAACTGGCTGTTCACCGGCGTGGTGCAATGGTTATCATGCCTAAAGTCTCTAACTGGGTTAGCACCGCTTTGTGAATCGAGCCCATTATGCTAGTGCTTCGCACATATGGGGCTCGATTCACAAAGCGGTGATAACCCAGTTAAAGACTTTAGGCATGATAACCATTTTTATCATGCCTAAACTCAGTTTAGGCATGCTAAGTTTAGGCATGATAAGTTTAGGTGTGATAAGTTTAGGCATGCTAAGTTTAGATAAGGTTATTACGCGCGCAAAGTCCCGCACGCAAAGCAGCGCCATTAAACTCTATGCAAAGTGCACCAGACTTGGCTAGCGCAAAACTTTTGATCAGCTGTGCACTGCGGTGCTAACCCAGTTGGTGCTTAAACTTATCACGCCTAAAAACTTATCACACCTAAACTTATCATGCCTAAAGTTATCACACCTAAACTTATCACACCTAAACTTATGGGGCCTGATTCACAAAACGGTTCTAACGGTTAGCACCTTGGTGAAAAGCCCTTTATCACACCTAAACTCAGTTTAGGCATGATAAGTTTAGGTGTGATAAGTTTAGGTGTGATAAGTTTAGGCATGATAAGTTTAGGTGTGATAAGTTTAGGCATGATAAGTTTAAGCACCAACTGCGTTAGCACTGCAGTACACAGCTGATCAAAAGTTTTGCGCTAGCAAAGTCTGGTGCACTTCGCATAGAGTTTATTGGCGCTGCTTTGCGTGCGGGACTTTGCATGCTATCTACACTTATCTAAACTTAGCATGCCTAAACTTATCACACCTAAACTTATCACACCTAAACTTATCACGCCTAAACTGGCTTTTCACCAGCGTGGTGCAATGGTTATCACGCCTAAAGTCTCTAACTGGGTTAGCACCGCTTTGTGAATCGAGCCCATCATGCCTAAACAGAGTTTAGGCGTGATAAAGAGCTTTTCACCACGGTGCTAACTGTTAGCACCGCTTTGTGAATCAGGCCCATACAATGGTTATCATACATAACAGGGGTAATAGCCCCTGCTAGCCATTGCAAGCAAGGACGGATTTATACTTTTTGTGTCCCTGCCTAGGCCAAGTATGTTGTGGCTTCCCTTTCATGTGTGGCAGTGCCCCTCCCATCCTATACAATAAAATGCAAGTGTCCCTGCATCATCAACTGAATGGTTGTGTGTCCCTGGCTTTTTTGTACTGAGCATGTGCGCAGCCAGGGCAGTTAGGACATAGGGCCGGACCTGACAGTTTGCTGTCTGTGGTTCACAGAGGTTTTCATTGCATTGTGGGAAATAACAGCTTTTTTCCAACTGCCAAGCAAGCAGCTCCCTGTGTGCATATGCTTCAGACAGTGGTGGGGAACGAGCAAGATGATACGTATGTGCGCGCATTGCGCTGGGGGGGGGGGGGGGGGTAGCGGCTGTGACCTAGCACCCGTTTTTCAATGGTCGGGCCTTTTTACTAGTTCCATATACAGCCCCCTTTTCCGTGTGTATCATCCATGTATAGCAGCTCCTCTCCCATTCCGTGTGCAGCCCTCTCTTCTATGTATATCTTCTACTCTATGTGCACAATCCCCTCTCTTTCATGAACAGCTCTCTTGAGCATCACTTTCTATTTTGTATGCGTTTCTCTCAATTTTCAGCCTCTATTTTCATATGTAGCAACCTCTATTCATGTCCAGGTGCCCCTTGATCTGTAGCCACCCGAAGTCTGGGCCTTTGTGGCCTTTCCAGAAATCCAGCCCTGGTTGCAAGGGGATTTAGGGGCTAAGGGGTCCTGGCTCTGTGGCAAAGAGAGCAAGGCTGTAGCAGTGTAATACATCACCCTCGTCCAGTGGAGTGACCTGTCCTTCTCACTCCTCTCTTTGCTGTTGTGCTATACAGTCTTTCTACCTGCATGATATGTGCAAACGGGAGGCACAAGGAGATAGCTGCTGTTGAATCTACAGTGAAGAGAGAAATAAGGAGAACATGTCGTTCCTCTTGATGAAGGTAATGCATGACACTGCCTCTGCTCTGCACCCCTCAATTTACTCCCTACTTCCCCCGTTCAAGTATTTCTTGCTCTTTTTTTTTTTCTTTTTTTTCTTTTTTTTTTTTTTAAATATACATCTCACTAATATTTGAAATGCGAAAGTTTGGATGTTTACTACTTAATCAAACAAATTTGAGTGAAATTTGGCACACACATACATTACCTGGAATAACATATAGGATACTTTTTATCCCCATAACCAAAAAGTGGGCGGAAACAAATATTCAGAAAAGTAGATGGAGCCTACAAAAGCCAATCAAAATTCACCTATTTATTTTCAAGAGGAATATTTAATTGCTGCCATTCTTGCAATGCTAATGGCACAAGCCTAAAACCTGGTACAGTTGGTCATTGGGTGACTGGGGTTCAAATTCAGAAAAGGAGGTGGAGCCACAAACAGCCAATCAAATTTGTTTCATTTCAATGCAAATTATTGATGCTAAAGACCGCAAAGCTCACAAGCTAGGTCATTGAGTAGCTGAGTAATTGTGTGTTAGGGCCTGTACACACTGCTGCACTTTTAAAATCACATGTATTTTTTAATCGCAAGGTCTTGTGAAAAATCATGAAAAGCGTGAAGTCCTGTACACACTTGTGCGATGCCATTTTTCTATTCTTATGAGGGCTTTGCGATCTTAAAAGTGCAGCAGTGTGTACAGGCCCTAAGGGTTAGAAAAAGTGGGCGGAGCCAACACCAGCCAAATACATACCAGGGCAACACCGGGCCCTAAGCTAGTATATATATATATATATATATATATATATATATATATATATATATATATATATATATATATATATATATATATATATATATTGCCCCAATCAGCTGCTTGGAATGCTTAGTGTGATAATCCGGCCCTGCCCTTACATACGTGTTCCCTCCATCCAAACATACATGTATCATGACAACTACATATAACAATGTGTTATGGAGTGGCTCCGGCATATTGAAGACTTGTCACACTCAAAGCAGGTAACTTTGGCGCACGGCGCGCAGCAATGCTATCATGTGCACCCCGCGATCACTGGACCCTGAATTAAATCTCTCTCCGAGTTGCGACAACTCAGAGGGGGAATGGTATTTAACTCCGCTGGGGAGTTTAGGGGCAGCAGGGAGAGCTCGCCATGCACCCAACTCACCGGCGTCCGTACCATGTGTACTTCTCACACTTGACTCCTGAACATAGTTCTCATAGGTCTTCAGTGGCCCATAACACTTCAGCCATTAATGGCCACAAAAGGCTTGTTGACTATTGGTGGACACATGGACTGGTGTATCAAGACACCTTTTTATTTTTTATTATTATTATAAATTAGTGTTTATTTAGCACCAAAATCTTATGCAGGACTTTACAGAGTAAATTTTACTCTTGTCACTAACTGTCCCTGATAGGAGCTCACGATCCAATCTCTACTAATCCCTACCATTGCTGTATGTCCATTGTAATCCAGTGCTAATTTTAGGGGGACACCATTTATGTTTTTGTGATGTGAGAAGAAACTGGAGTACCTGGAGGAAACCCACACAGACATGGGGAGAGCATAAAAACCCTGTGCAGATAGTGCCCTGGAGAGTGTGTCATCCTCTGCACCACCTGTGGTTATACACCTCTGGTACTTGTATGGGACTGTGTGCAGCTCTTCTTCTTCTGGTACTTCTTCTCATGCTTGGTGCTGAACGTTTTGCTAGAGTATCAGGAGGTGCTAAATTGGTTTCTATAGTGTAAACTCAGAAGAAGATAAAGAGAGAAATGTGAGTCTTTTTTTTCTATAAGCTTCCATAGAGATGAAAAGTTAAGGGATAACTTAGTATGTCTTGAACTCATTATCATTAACTGCTTCTGATCTTTAGCCCATGTAAGATTACCTGGAAAGATCTGTGGCGCATGTAAGATCACCTGTGAAACTCTGCCTTTTGGTCCCAAAGTATCAGTGTTTTAACTTCAGCTCAAAGCACAACATTATTTTACTTACTTTATAACCGATAATATACAAACCATTAAGTTATATGGACACTGAAACATGTCATATAATCATTAGTGAAGATATCTATCTGCGAACATGGACTTTGTTAGAAGTTGATAAAGCTGACAGTATACAAGACTGAAAATCAGACAGCTGAGCTAGTACTGACTGTTTAATGGAGCTCTTTGAAGCATCAGAAGGTCCTAAAAGTCAGATGACACCTAGACTATAAGCCCCAATTGATGACCCATCCGCAAGCCCATGTGACTGAGGCCTCTGCATAGGTGCAATAGCTTCTTTATCATGCAGTCAAGGGGATGGTATGTCTGTGTATCTCCCAACTGTCCCTTTTTAGTGAGACAGTCCCTCTTTGGGACCCCAATCCCTCTGTCCCTCCTTCTTCCTCATGTGTCCCTCTTTCAGGACTGATGCACAGACCTGTGTAAATATATGTATTTGTCTACTGAAAAAAATGTATTTGACTCCAAACTTTATTCCCATTCTTTAAATTGATACATTGCTTAAAGGGATACTGTAGGGGGGTCGGGGGAAAATGAGCTGAACTTACCCCGGGGCTTCTAATGGTCCCCCTGCAGATATCCTGTGCCCGCGCAGCTGCTCACCGATGCTCCGGCCCCGCCTCCGGTTCACTTCTGGAATTTCTGACTTTAAAGTCAGCAATCCACTGCGCCTGCGTTGTCGTGTCCTCGCTCCCGCTGATGTCACCAGGAGTGTACTGCGCAGACACAGACCATACTGGGCCTGCGCTGTGCGCTCTTGATGACATCAGCGGGATCAAGGACACGGCATCGCAGGCGCAGTGGTTTTCTGACTTTAAAGTCAGAAATTCCAGAAGTGAACCGGAGGCGGGGCCGGAGCATCGGTGAGCGGCTGCGCGGGCACAGGATATCTGCAGGGGACCATTAGAAGCCCGGGTAAGTTCAGCTCATTTCCCCCCGACCCCCTACAGTATCCCTTTAATTTCAAAACGATAATTTATAGAAAAACTAGAGATGATAGAAATGACTAGTGTGTTTTAAATTCTAAAATTACATATTTTGCTTGTACATTTTTTAGTGGTATGCGTGGCTGGGGGTGAGGAAGGGATGTGATTAGAGGGGTGGCATGGCATGTCTTAAATTGTTCCTCTTTCTCATCTCAAAAAGTTGGGAGGTATGGTGTCTGGCACAGAAGGGGTGTGGTTAGGGTGGGAGGAGTTATGGAATGAGTGTAGAGAGAACATAACATGATCAGGGTAAGGAGATGCAAGTGTATTAGATCAGCAGAAGCTTGTTACTACCAGCATCCATACATTTTTCCTTTTTAGTCTCACTAGGGGTGTTCCCAAAAAAAAAGCCATGGGGCTGTTACGGCTGCACTTAGCAGCAGACTGATAGACCACAATTTGCAGCAAAGACTGAGATGGAACCAATGAATGTGAAATAAACAGTTTATTGTCAATCAGTGCAATTATGTACAAATTAGCAAATGGTAAAATCCACAGTGCAACCCCATAAGACACAGCACTCCTAACTAACTATCTAACTATACAATAATATACAGAAATATTTACAGACCAGGCAAAACAGCAGACAAGGGCAAGGCAAATCAGAGTCAAGGTATAGCAAGAAATATAAACCAGGAAATCAGAACAGAGCTTCTCAGAGCAGGGAGCACAGACCACAGCAACAGGACAGCCAAGCTGAACTGAGGTTCTGGCAAGGTTCTGAGGTGGGTGGAGTCCTTAAATCCAAATCCAAACCGCTGATGTCATGATGAAAAATTGTCCAGGATAGATTGCATGAGGGCCACCTGCTGGTGATTGATGGAAGTACTGCTGTCCAGATGCAGAGAGCCACCACCAGGTAAACTGGGAAACTGCAGGCAAGAAAATGTCCATGGCATGCTGCACAATGCCACCTGCTGGAGATAGATATTAGCACAGTCTAGAAACCTAGTGCCACCAGCAACAGCAGGTGCAACCTAGTGATGGGCGAACACCTGGATGTTCGGGTTCGGGAAAGTTCGCCGAACATGGCCGAGATGTTCGGCATGTTCGGGCCGAACCCCGAACTTCCCGAACATCCCTATTTTGGGGGCCCTATGGGGTCGCAGGCATAAGGGGGGAGCATGCCCCGATCGCGGGGGGGGTCGGAAATTCCCCCCACCCCCTCCGCTAGCGCTCCCCCCTCTGCCCGCTTCCCCATTCAAAAGTTTCAAGAAGTACCTGTATAGCGGATGGCCTGGCAGTGGGCGGCACTGTGGAGTGAGGAGGAGGAGGAGTCCGGAGAGTGACGAGTTGAGGGAGGCCGGGCAGCGGGCGTGAGGTCAGCGAAAGGGCGGAACTTCCGCCCTTTCTCTGACCTCACGCCCGCTGCCCGGCCTCCCTCAACTCGTCACTCTCCGGACTCCTCCTCCTCCTCACTCCACAGTGCCGCCCACTGCCAGGCCATCCGCTATACAGGTACTTCTTGAAACTTTTGAATGGGGAAGCGGGCAGAGGGGGGAGCGCTAGCGGAGGGGGTGGGGGGAATTTCCGACCCCCCCCGCGATCGGGGCATGCTCCCCCCTTATGCCTGCGACCCCATAGGGGGGCCGTATTGCGGCCTGTTCGGCCGAACAGGGCCCTGTTCGCCCGAACAGGGGCCCTGTTCGGCCCTGTTCGGGGGCATACAGAAGTTCGGGGCGAACCCGAACTTAAAAGGCCGAACACCATGAGGTGTTCGGCCGAACTCGAACATCACCCGAACAGGGTGATGTTCTGCAGAACCCGAACAGTGGCGAACACTGTTCGCCCAACACTAGTGCAACCACATAGAGCCGGATTCCTAACAGGGGCTATATATTTATTTCCTACCACTGTCCACGGCCCTCACCAACCACATCTAGTGTCCGGCTCAAATTTTGCATAATCCTAATTTTGCATAAAAATTTGCAATTGTGATGCAAAGGGTGTAATGTAAAATTCCTAGCAAATTCATAACTAATTTTGAGAATAAACATAATTATGTTCTGTAATTTTGCAATAAATTTTATTCTTTAGGAACAAGTAAAACATTTTTTTTTAAACCTTGTAGTTTTTGAGAAAATCAATTTAAAAAATGTTTTTTTAACTAAAATTACATTTTGCTGCAGTAAATTTTAATATGTACCGAACTTCGAGATCTGCATACATATTTTAAGAAAACAGACAGCATAGAGACCCCCTTCAGTTTTTTTAAACCCTTTATCATCAATGCAGGCTGGTATAGTTTGAATTTAGAGTCCAGCCCTCGTGGAGCTCTGCACCCTGAGCAATACCACCTCCCATGGCTCATGATGTGGGGGGCCTGGAAGTGAGGGACGGCAATGCATCCCCATCTCCCCCGAAGTTCTTGTCCATATCATGGACAAGAGGCTCTGCCCCATTTCTGGTGCCCTGTATAAAATAAGTATACAGAACTTTTGTAATATTAATGTGTACTGCAGCAAAATGTAATTTTACTGAGATTAAAAAACATTTTTTGGGGGATTTTTTTAAATTGATTTTCTCAAACACTGCAAGGTCTTTTTGACTCCCCTACTTTTCCTAACCATTCTGGTTTGGCAAACATATTTTTACAATTTACTTGAAAAATCGTTGACGAAAGCTACGTATCTAATGTACCACAACTTGCAGAATTTATGAATGGATTACGCACATTTAATTTAATTTCAACATTGTAATTATGTGTAATTGCAAAATTTTCTGCAAAATTTAGCAAAAGTTAAATTAGCACATTCCAATCATCACTAACCACACCTACTGGTTCTGGCATCTGCACTGATAAAGAAAAGTAGGGTGCATAGTGGAATGGTGGACAGGAGGACCTTTATTTAGCATAAGGTTTGTCTTTCTGTATTGGACGTATGAGTCAATCAGTTGTTTCTATGATGTCCGTGAATCTGTTTGAACATTGTTAAAACGTATACAGCCAGGTAAGGGAATTCCCTCATATTTTCCATCAGCTCAGTTTCTGTATTATAAAAATAAATGTAAAAGTCGTCATGAAAAGAAATGTTATGACACAGATAGCTGATAAGAGGCAGACAAAGTCCAGGCTTGTGTATCTACAGGGCATAAAGTAATTACATTGTTTTCTGTTTTATAATGTGTGTTTTGTTATTTGTAATAACAAAAAAAGTGACTTTTTAAAATTATCTTCAGCAAATCACAATACTAAAAGTAAAGTCAATTAGCTTGTAAAAACCAAACTAAGTGAATATGATGGAACCTTACAAATCTGCCATCACTACTGCTGAAAAACAGAGCTTCAGAGTAGTGTGAGCGTAGAATGTCCATAACTCAATGATCAAGGTTGTCTCAAACTCGCTAATGGTAAAGCCACAGTTTAATTATAGGAGTGCTCAGTAAATCCAAGAGAATGTCGGACAATCAAAGATTTCAACTTCCTTATATGCCTAATTTATTTCAAGACAGAAAATGTGCTTTGGGTTTGGAGCCATATGGGAGAAAAGTGCTTTACAAATGTTATTGTATTGTAACACAACGATGGGATGGATAAAACAGCAATACTAACCAATCACAATGCAAATTACAAGCATATTAAAACTAAGAATTAGTTTGAAGTGAAATTGGATTGAGACTGAAAGTTTATTTTCAAAGTGACGCATTTCAGTGCAGCACAATTGTCACTTTGTAATGTAGCTTGCCGCACTCCAATGCACCACCTATGCAACATTCACAGTGCGGTGGGTTCTTTGCGGCGTGCGGCATCATAATGCATTGCATGCAAAGTGCACGTGTTAATAGTTACAGTAAACATACTTTTATTGACGGTATGCTTCACTGTATGAGATGCAACATGTGGGTAAGGTGCGGCACCATTGCATTTTTGCTGTCACATACAATACAACTCCTACTGTGAACCTAGCAAAAAAAGCTAGGTTCACAGTAGGAGTTGTATTGTATGTGAAGTTGTGATGAAAATGGCTGGAGGTGGGGTGGGAATGGCAGGGGGTGTCAACGTCGCCGGGAGTTTAGCTCATTCATTGGCTATATGCTTTACTGTACCTGACACAACATGAGCATAGCATGTGGCACCGCTCTCTCAATCAGTTGTGCTTCTTGCTGTCACAGGAAATGTAATGGCAACTGTGGACGCGGCCTTACACTTAGGCTGGAATCACAGTGGTTAGTTGCACATGTTAAAATAGGTGTGACCTGCAATGGAGACTAGACATAGACAGTGATTTAGAATAATGCTATCAGTGACAACGCAGTACTGTAAACAGACCCCAAACTCAGTCAGGCCATACTCCAGCCTCTGCATCAAACAGATCTTCTCAGATGGAAGCAGAATTCTGGAAAAAGTTCAGGGAGTGGAAACACAAAGCAAAACCAGGTGCCAATGAGTGCTGCAAGTGAGCTGATTTGGGAAAAGGTAATTCTTAAAACAGTTATACATCATGCATAATGGTGCAAACACACATTCAAAATTGATTGGCCAATGATTGCCCAATTTTATCACTTCCATGTAGTAGGATGGCCAACAGATTTTGAATATTATAAACAGGTTGTGTAGGTAAGTTCTCATACTTAACTAACTAAATTGGCCACCAGCACCATGCAAAGTGGTTGTATATAGAGAGTTAATATTAATCATATACTAGAACGTGCTAAGGGTAAACAATATCTGAACAAACAAACAAAAAGATAAGTACCCTGATGACAGCACCAGACCAGTCAAAGTATATTAATGCAAAAGTATAAAAAAAATCTTTATTTGAACATTTTCAAATACCATTAAAAACAATAAAAAATTCACCAAACATGGTGAGATGCGGATTCTCAGAAAAAGGTCACAGTTATATTGTATAGTAGAATACAAAGGCCATATATATATATATATATATATATATATATATATATATATATATATAAAATTATTATTAAGTTACAATAGGTTCCTCCCAATATGGGAGTTAAATAACAATAACAGTAAAAAACACCGTAAGTTTAAATATATAGTGTAATAAAGGGGGATCAAATGACCTACTAGATTGCAGCAAAACCAAGGATAATCATGTGCAAAAAGTATGGATGAGTTAAAAAAAAAATCTCAATTGTATATTTGGTACAAGTGTGAACCAGGCCACACAAAAGATTAGACAAGTCTCAGAATATCGAATAATTTGGTGGAAAAAATTGCAGCTATAAAAGAAGAACTGTATGGAAAAGAGTAAGCGAAAACCAGAGTGGATGAAAGAGAGCACTGCAAGAGGCAGTGAAAGATAAAGTGTGAGAACTTACATGTGTAGAAGAACGTGGAGAAACCGAATGGCCGGAGAGAACGCCGCCTAGCAGCCTTAATGCATCGCACGGGCTTGACCTGCTTCAGAGAAAGCAAAAATTAAAAAAAATTGTTATTGTTATGTATAAATAAAATATACTTTGACTGGTCTGGTGCTGTCATCAGGGTACTTTTCTCTTTGGTTGTTCAGGTAAGCTCTCATATGACATGAAAGTGTCATATGAGAGCTTTTGACAAGTTAATTGACAAGTCAATGGCAAATTAAAACTAAAGTGTGTCCGCACCCTGAGAGCTAATGAAAATAATTTCCCATCTCCACTTGGGATATTGGTCTCTCTGGGGTCCAGATAAAGGCCACACTTTGATTACTAGCAGCATTAAAGAGAAACTACAACCAAGAATTTAACTTTATCCCAATCAGTAGCTGATACCCCCTTTTACATGAGAAATCTATTGCTTTTCACAAACAGACCATCAGGGGGCGCTGTATGACTGATATTGTGGTGAAACCCCTCCCACAAGAAGCTCTGAGGACCGCGGTACTTTTGACAGTTTGCCACAATGTAACACGGTTCACAGACAGGAAATAGCTGTTTACAGCTGTCTCCAACAGTCAAAACAGCTAGCAGCAGCTACATAACCTGCCCACAGTAAAAATGTCACCATGTAATAAATGCCAGAATGTAAATCGGGGAGAGGAAAGATTTTACAATGAGCAAACACTGACTAAATCATTTATACATAATTATTGTAAAAATGAAGCACTTTTGTATTACACTATTTTCGCTGGAGTTCCTCTAAGTGCTACATTTAGTGAAATTGATGGTCTTTATTTATGAATAAATGTACATGCTAAGTATAAAGAAGAAAAATATATAAAAAGGAGAGCAAGCATCTCACTTGCCTCCTTCATGATGCAAGCACTGCAATGTAACAATATTTATTCTGCACTATAAACTAATGTTTCATTGGCCCAAGCTCACTTCCTCAGGAATCAGAGCTGTGATATGATAAAAGTGCGAGCTGAGTTCAGACAGGGTTTTAGTGAATCAGTAATAACATATTTTGAGTGCTTTCTGTGCTGTTATACTGTCTTTTTATATAGCACTGGCAACAGATGGCTATCCTTCAGCACACTCATCAAATAATTGTGCTGCTATCGTGTTCAGGTGGCCAGTAGTGACTCCTCTGTAACATATAATATTTTGTGGACACAACACACAAGTAGCATTGTCATGCTTCGAATCCTCTGCCTGGCATTTTGAAGGGTAAATTGGCCAGACGTCCAAGCACTGAGCTACATTTTTGCTTTCTAGAAACTGCACGAGAATCCTGCAAGTTGCCTGATGCAATTCCCTGAGGTATCATACTAATTGATTATAATCACTATTACTAACCAGACTTGTTTGATGCAGAATGTATCGACTGAGCTCTATATAACCCTTTCCTTGCCATCCAAATTGTCCTAAACATTACTGCCAAGCGATTTTTAGACATTTTGCACTCATTAGTTTTACTTAGGATTGTTTACAAGAAAACCTACATGGAATAGAACCTATTATATATTGTTTTTCCAAAATGAATTTAGCTTGAACACTGAAACAAAATGGTGTACTTTTTCTGGAGATATAACCACATTTGAGTGAAATATGTAAATAAAAAGTGAAATAAAACATTTTTCTGTTGTGTTTTATTTTCAAGGAATTATTACATTTACTGACAAAAATGTTACTGTTTGTAAAAGCCCTGATTATGCTGAATCCAACAATACAAGAGATGTATTGGTATCCCACTTTTCGTGTCCACAACATACCCCAATAATAAAACCGTAAAGTTGGCCGAACTGTTCACTGGCGGACAGCTCCCAGCGAACAATGGGTGTTTGTGTTCTCGTCGGCAGGTGAACACATGGCATGTTCGACCCACCCCCTATAAATAATCATGGAGCCAAAGTTTGACCCCTCACCCCAGGGTCAGCAGACACATGGCAACCAATAAGCTATCCCTCACTTCTGGTCCCCCCCCCCCCCATATAAATGCCAGCACTGCAGCCATTTTCCGCTCTGCCTGTAACTGTTATGAAGGAGTGTAGGGACAAAGCTGTGCTGCTGGCTGCTGCTAAGGAAGTGTTCTGTATCCTCAGTGCAGTTTTGTGCTGCTACAGTACCAATTCACCATCTACATAAACCCAAGAGCCCTTCTCAGGGCTGTGTTTTTATATTGTGATATTGCTGTTCAGTGTGTCCATACTGAGTACTTTAGCTCTTGCTGACAGGTGCAGTCGGTGCTTAGTGCTACAGCAGTTCACCCAAAGTGCTGTTTTTCTTTTTCTTGCTATTATTATATTGCAGTTCTGTGTGTCCAGTGCACACATTAGCTGTAGGAGACAGGTCTGCTGGTCCTAGTAGTGCACCGACCATAACCCAATCACCCTTCTAAAGGCTGTTTTTTCTTTCTCTTGCTATTGTTATATTGCAGTTCTGTGTGTCCAGTGCATATGTTAGCTGTTGGAGACAGGTCTGCTGGTCCTAATAGTGCACTGACCATAACACAATAATCCTTCTTCACCACTACTGGCATCTAGTATCCACTACTGCCCTGCACAGGGCCTCACTAGCTGGGCCTATATTTTGAGTTGATTGTTGTACGCAGCATAAACCTATCTGTCACCTGACTTGCGTGAAGTGACATTCAGTTTAAAAAAAAAAAAAAAAACACCTTCGTGTCCAGAACTACTGTGCTGACATATAGTATTCACTACTGCCCGCTGTATAAGGCCTCGGAGCAGAATCAGTGGGTTTTTTGGTCCCTTAACCGTCATTGAACTACCTCAGCCTGGAAAACAGCAATCTCCTGCACTCCTCCAAACGTGCGCACAAGCACGGTAGCCACTGGCCAGTATTTCTTTAGAGATGCAGAGAAAGGATTCAGAGGACTGTAGAAGACAGTCTATCTAAAGGGATGTTTTGGTTTTTGTTTTACACTGCCAGCAATTTTTGATTTTTGTGTGTGTTTTTTTTCCCCCCCTCCCGGCGCTCCACTGCACGCTACGATTTTGTACAAATCGCTTTGTAAGCGCTTTTGCAGAGCAATTCAGTTTTTTTCACTTCCTGTTCCTGATGTCACCCATTGATATGAACTATCCCATAAGGATTCATTGCACTAGCGATTTCAGGGCGTTTTTAACCACTTCCCGACCGCCGCATGTACAAATGGCGGCCGGTAAGTGGATCCCGCAAGGACCGCCGCATGTACAAATGGCGGCGGTCCTTGTATGGGCATGGGCGGAGCGATCGCGTCATCCGTGACGCGATCCTCCGCCGGGGATCGATAACCGGCAATTTAGCCTCCAGCTCACCGGCCAATTCGCAGCGCCGGCGAGCGGAGGAATATAAAATTCCGCCTATAAAATGCGTATAAGGCACTTTGTTATGTAAACAAAGTGCCTTATACATGCTTTCTCCTCGCCTCGTGGTCTCATTGTTCCAGAGACCACCAGCGAGGAGGAAGCATTCCGTGAGTATACACAACAGTGCTTTTTTTTGCCCACAGCCCCCCTGATCTCCCACCCCAGCCTTCAGACCCCTCCCCTGATCACCCCAGCAGACCCCTGCCAGCACCCTTGCACCCCTCTAAAACCCCCACCCCCCCACCTGCCACTAACTATCGATGCTATCCCTTAGCTTAGGTCCCTAACTGCCTCCTAATCACCCCTGATCCCCCCCCTACCTTTAGATCACCCCCAGACCCCATCCCACACTACCCCCCTGTATACTGTATACAGTATATCTGTATACAGCTACCTTACCCCCTGATCCCCCTCTGATCACCTGTCTATCACCTGTCCATCACCCCTCAGCTCCCCCACCCATCAGAGCAGACCCTAACTGCCCCGCGGGGGCAACCGATCACCTGCCCAGTAACCCCCTGTGTCTGCCTCTCATCAGATCAGGACTCAGTCTGCCCCGTGCGGGCTCCTGATCAACCCCCCACCCCCTCAAATCGCCCTCAGCCCCCCCCTTAATCACCGTCCGAGTGCATTGTATTTGACTGTGCTGTGATTGTATTCGATTGTGCTGCGATTGTATTCGATTGTGCTGCAATTGTATTTGATTGTCCCGTGATCTGCTTCGATTGTCCCGTGATTGTTTGATTGCCTCTGAGACTCCACTTCCCACCAACCCCCACCCCACCCCCACCCCCACCCCCCATCACCTCCCGAGTGCATCAGATTTGATTGTGTGGTGATTGAATTCCATTGTGCTGTAATTGTATTTGATTGTCCCGTGATCTGCTTCGGTTGTCCCGTGATTGTTTGCCTCTGAGACCCCACTTCCTGCCACCCCCAACCCCACCCTCCCCCCCACCACCTCCAACCACCACCTTCCGAGTGCATCAGATTTGCTTGTGCTGTGATTGGATTCAATTGTGCTGTAATTGTACTTGATTGTCCCGTGATTGTTTGATTGCCTCTGAGACCCCACTTCCCCCCCCCCCCCTCCCCCCCAATCACCTTCCGAGTGCATCAGATTTGATTGTGCTGTGATTGGATTTGATTGTGCTGTAATTGTATTTGATTGTCCCGTGAACGGCTTTGATTGTCCCGTGATTGTTTGATTGTCTCTGAGACCCCACTCCCCACCACCCCCAATACCTCTCAAATACTCCCTTTTGCTAGGTAGGTGCTCTTTTTTTCTGGGTAGTCTCGGAGGAAAACCCCATAAATTTAGCAGTTCACAATGGCAAGAAGGGGGATTTCCGATGAGGAGGTATACAGGTACATGGACCAGTCGGATGAGAGTGTTTGGGAAGACTCATCCGACGAATCATCTGGGTCCGAATTTGAACCTGTGGAAAGCAGTGGTTCTCTGGCCGAAAGTGATGACGAGGTTTTGGTCCCGGCTAGAGTCAGGCATACCAGACCCCATGTCGTTAGACCGCAGGTGGCGCAGGATCCGCCTCAAGGGCAGCAGGGTGGTGCTAGCGCTGATGAGTTTTCTTGGTGAGGCAGGCACCAGCAGCGCAGCATCTCCTGGACTTAGTACCAGTACTTCCGTAGACCCTGGTGAAGTGGTGAGCACCAGCATGGAAGTTGAAACTGGTACGGTGGCACGTGCAGTAGTACCCCTGTCGCAGCCACCAAGAAGAAGACGGGCCCGTAGTACCCATAGACTCCCAGAGGTGCTGGCACATCCAGATTGGCAATCCCCTGATTCCGCCGCACCCGTAGTGCCCCTATTCACCGCCAAGTCTGGAGTCCAGGTGGCGACAGCTCATCTAGGAACGGCCCTAGACTTTTTGCGTTGTTCATCACCCAGGTTCTTTTGGACTTAATTGTGGTTGAGACCAACCGTAAAGCCACACAATTCATCACCGAGCACCCGGAGAGCAGCTATGCCCAGCCTTTCCGGTGGAAACCAGTCCAAGTTTCCGACATTAAAATCTTTTTGGCCCTTATCCTTCACTTGGGACTAATGAAACAGAATGTATTGCGGTCGTATTGGTCTACGAACCCAGTACATCATGTTCCCTTGTACCCTGCTGCCATGTCCAGGACACGATTTGAGTCCATCCTGTGCTTCCTGCACTTCGACGACCAAACCTGTCATGAAAAGGGAAAAGTAGTACAATGTGTTTTGGGGTGTATTTTTACAGATACCCATGCTGGGTGGGATTCTTTTTTCTTTTTTTTTAAGGGGGAGGGGGATGGGGGGATGGTGGATTTTGAAAGGTTTGGCATTAAAAGCTTGTGGTGAAACTGAGAGGAAGTCAGTTAACCAATCAGTATGTTTTGAGCTGTAGTGCGAAATGGAAGTGTCTGGGGGAAACCATGCAACCACCACAAAGGTGACAAACAAAAGTTATCATCCTGTCAAGGTATTGAAATGGGGACTTTAGAGCTGCAAGGTGATATCTCCCTGATATTAATCATTCGCCTGGTTTACTATCATGCAGCAGATGCAGTGCCATGCAATGTGGCTGTCAATCATGTACCACTCCTCCGCATCCCTTCATGCTACTGTGATCACATGATCAAAAAAGAATGGCATTATATTAAAATCTAGTTCTCAGGAAATAGGGCAGGTAAGAGGTCTGCTTTAAAATCCTTACATTGTTGTCCACTATGTCAGCCTGCCTCCCCCCCCTCCCCCCCACCTGCCGCTCTTTTACTCTACTCTCTTCCTCCCCTGGTTGCTGCTCCTTCACTTTGTCTGGCCGCAAGTCAGGATGCCCTCAGGCCTTGCTCGTGCAGTGGCAGTACTTCCATCTTCAGAGGTCAGGTGACCCGCAGTATCCCTGCCAGCTCGTGTATACAGGAAGTGACCAGAAAAGGTGAAGGAGTGGCAGGGGAAGGGAAGGGTGGGCTTTCGGGTAGGCTACCTATACTGGGGATACCTATGCTTGGCTACCTATACTGGAGATACCTATGTTTGGCTACCTATATTGGGGATACCTATACCTGGCTACCTACCTGTGACACCAGTGATTGCCTACCTATACTGGGGGCATCTATACCTGGCTATTAATACAGGGGGAAACTATAACTGGCTAGCTATACTGGGGGCATCTATACTTAGCTTCCTTTGCAGGGGCACCTGCTGACTCCTGAATAACATAGTCAGAGAAATACCCTGGAGCGTCATCTGTGTTTGCATTGATCTCTCATGAGTAATATTATGTGGAGGTGTGGTGCCATGGTGGCTATCACTCTTGTTTTGAATCTTGACCAAGACAGTATATTCAAATGGGATCCATCTGAAAATGGCGCCTGAGAATAATGGCGCACGATGTTGCCGCTAATTCGTTTGCAGCTTATCGCTATTTAACGTTAAAGCCTTATTGTTATTTAACGTTAAAGCCTTATTGTTATTTAGCGTTAAAGCCTTATCGTTATTTAGCCTTAACACACAGAACCCTCTATGTACCTATCCCTAACCCCTAAAACCTCCCTGGTGGTGCCTAACCCTAACCACCCCCTGGTGGTGCCTAACCCTAAGACCCCCCTGGTGGTGCCTAATACTAACCACCCCCCTGATGTTGCCTAACCCTAAGACCCCCCCAGTGGTGCCTAACCCTAACCTTGACAGTGTTACATTAAATCCATTCACCGTTTTGCAGTTAAATAACGTCTGCAGTTTGGCTTATGTAGTGCGCTATTGATAAATAACGTTACTGTGGGCAATAACGTCTGCTGTTTGGCAAATTAATGACGCTATTGATAAATAACATTAGTGTGTGCCACTATTGATAAATAACGTTAGTGTGTGCCGTTTTTCTTCTTTTTTCCCCGTGCGCCATTATTATGCAGTACTAACGATAAATAGCGATAAGCGTATCTTTTTAATGCAGCGCCATTTTTATGCATAGGCGCTGTGCGCCATTATTCACTGATCTGATTCAAATAGGTTGTATGCTCTCCTTGTATTCAAGCCAGACTACTCTGGACTCTCTGGTTTCCTTTCACATCTGAAAAACTTAAAAAAAAAGTTAACTAAAAAAAAAGAATGAAAAGAAAAAAGCTAACTGGTTTCCTACACTACTGTACTTCTTTTGAGGTAAGCAATTCTTACCACTCAGTTTTTAGACTTTTTTAATGTAATAAACCATGTACAAAATTGCACAAAAAATGCATAGGTTGTACGACGCAGGCATAGGTATGATTCCTATTGAAATGCTAGCGTGTCCAGAAAAATGATGCATGTTCTCAGTTTTTTTTTCTTCATACAAGAAAATCACATACAATGGAAACTGCCCATTATACATACCAATGTTATTTTGTACACATTTATTTTGCATTTGGTAGGCATGCATCAGATACATTCAACAACTAACGCACTCATAATTTTAACAAATACATTCAGATATTTTGATGAACCTTGCTAGCAGTCATTCTGACTGACAGCCACTAGAGGGAAGCACACCAATGTTTAATTTATAGAGCTGGACAGACTTATTCTTAGTTAGCATTGGGTAAAGTGTGCCCCTAACTCGATTGTGAACAAATATATCACTTATTTAATACAGGAAAATGTGTCCAGAATAGGTTAAATTCTACAGACCGGCTTTCAATATACCGATAAAGAGGTTATTTAAGGCAAAATAAATATTTGCAAAACAAATAGATGAGTAAAATAAAAAAATATTATGAGCGTTAGTGATATACAAACTGCATTGTAAGGAAATATAGAAAATATTAATGTTCCCTTTCAGCCTGTCTGATTGGTTTACAGAGCAGAAAGCAAATCTTTAGCATTTGTACCCAAAACTCTTAGATACTCTGACCTTAGTGCTTCATTAGGACAATAACCTTGGGATCTGTACATCATTGGTCTTGGCAAATAGTCAGGTAGTACCTTAAAGAGGAACTTCACTGGATATAATGTAATTAATCAAATTAAATTTTTTTACAATATGACTTTATAAATTATTTAATCAGTTTTTGTCCATTGTATTGTCTTTCCTCTACGTGATTTACTTATCTGAAATTTATCACAGGAGACAACAGCTTTACTGCTGTCAAGGAGCATCACTGCAGACTGTTTGTTGCAAGGTCTGAAGCTATAAGAAACAACACCTGGGCCCATATGCAATTACCTTTTTCTCCTTAATTTTCTCCTAGGATATATTTTCAAACTAGTCAATAAAATGCCCTTTAACCTGTTTACGAATGCGTCACGCCGATGGGCGTGGCCCCGGCGGCAGCCCCAGGACCGCCTAACACCGATTGGTGTAAAGTCCTGGGGCTGTAATTTGCATGAGATTGCGCGCACGCTGCGCGCGCATCTCTTGCTCTGAAGGGCAGAGCTCCGCCCCCTCTTCAGTCTCCGAGCGGCTATTGCCGCTCGGGAGACTGTTAGACGGCGTGATCGCTGTCTATTTAGACTGTGCAGCGCTGCGATCAGCAGCAGCGCTGCACTGGGGACAGCCGTGTGACACGGCTGTCCCCCTGGGGCACAAGAGAGCGATCGGCTCTCATAAGCAGAAGCCTATGACAGCCGATCGCCGTAATTGGCCGGCTGTGGGGAGGGAGGGGAGGGTTTTAAAGAGAGAGGGTAAAAAAAAAAAAAAACTTGAACAATAATCTTATTTTAAAAAAAAATAAACATGGGGGGATTGATCAGACCCCACCAACGGAGAGCTCTGTTGGTGGGGAGAAAAGGGGGGGGGGAATCACTTGTGTGCTGTGTTGTGTGGCCCTGCAGCTTGGCCGTAAAGCTGCAGTGGACATTTTTAGTTTACTTAAAATGGCCTGGTCACTAGGGGGGTTTAGCCCTGCAGTCCTCAAGAGGTAAAACCATTAGCAAGTAAAAAAAAATACTAAAAATAATGTTGATAGTACTTTTTCTCTTACTTGTTTGTACTTTTTCCATTCCAAATTGCCCTAGACCAGTGATGGCTAACCTTGGCACTCCGGCTGTGACAAAACTACAAATTCCATCATGCCTCTGCCTCCCTGGGTTATGGTTAGAGCTGTCAGAGTATTGCAATGCCTCATGGGACTTGTAGTTCCACCACAGCTGGAGTGCCAAGGTTAGCCATCACTGCCCTAGACCTATATGCAATTAACTTTTTCTCCTGTGTTTTCTACTAGGAGATACTTTTTCATCCTCACTTTAAAATAACTTTTTGACAGTGGGTAAACACAGTTCTATAAATATTTATTTATTTATTTTTGTTTGTAGTGTAAAAGGTATGATAATATCACCAAGGAGAAAAGTTGGGAGAAAAAGTAAATTGCATATGGGCCCATATGCAATTCACTTTTTCACCTGAGTTTTCTCCTAGGAGGTAATTTTTCATTTACAAATTAAAATAACTTCCCAGCACTTTGCAACTAAAAAAGTACAAACAAGTTAAGGAAAAAGGACTATCACAATTATTTTGAGCATTTTCTTGCTTTCTGAAGGCTTTAAATGCATTTTATTGACACATTTTAAAATATTACCCAGGAGAAAACTTAGGAGAAAAAGTTAATTGCATATGGGCCATGGTGTCATATGCAATTACCTTTTTCACCTGAGTTTTCTCCTAGGAAATAATATTTCATCTTCAATTTAGAATAAATTTTCAGCACTTTGCAATGGAAAAATTACTAAAATGTTGGTGAAAAAGTACTATCAAAATGATTTTGAGTATTTTTTTAGCTTGCTGGTGATGTAAAAATCATTTTATTGACAAGGTATGAAAATGTCACCTAGGAGAAAACTCAGGAGAAAAGTTAATTGCATATGGGCCCTGGGCCCATATGCAATTCACCTTTTCACCTGAGTTTTCTCCTAGGTGATAATTTTAAATTTGCCAATAACATTTCTTTTAAGCCACCAGCAAGCAAAAAAATACTCGAAATAATTTTAATAGTACTTTCTCACCTTCTTTTTGGTACTTTTTAAGTTGAAAAGTGCTGGAAAGTTATTTTAAATTGAAGATGAAAATTTATCTCCTAGGAGAAAACTCCGGTGAAAAAGGCAATTGCATATGGCCCTTGGTCTCCTGGAGCAGTGTTTCTCAAAATGATTACAGCATTACAGCATGTACCCCTTTTATTAAGGACTGCATTGGCCAAGTACCCCCTTACTGTGAGTACCCCTTGACACAAGTATTTTTGGAAGGGCTGCATACTTGCAATAAATGCTTTTCAAACATTTTTTTATTCATAATTTTAGTCAAATCGAAAAACTTATTCAGGCTTATTTTTAAATGATTTATTATTATTTTGATCTAAAACTTACTAAGTTTTAATGAGTTGCTAATCATAAAAATGGGACAGAAGAGGCACCCAAGAGTATAATAAAACTTTGTTATAAAGAAATAAAATAAGAAAATGTGAGGTGGCTTACCTCAATGAAGACAAATTCATGTAATATGCACTTGCAATGAGTTTTGTGGATCTGCGCCCACTTCCTCAGGCTGACTAAAGTGCCAAGAAGTGTTACGAGCTAAATTCCGAATTGCCCACTATACCATATCTACTGTCCAGTGGAGGTACAGCTTCTGACTCAGCACTTCTCTGCTAGGCCATAGGCACTCTCCTACTGAGGTATGTCTCCTCTCCTCCACACTGCCTGCATGTGTGCTGCTGCTAATGATTCTTGACTCCTCTTCCACCCAGCTGCTTGCTCATCCCTCAAGTTTTCCTTCTGTCTTGCTTCTACTGCACTTTTCACATAGGAAAAACATTATATTGACACAGAAGGCAACCCCAGAGGCTGCAAGGGACATCTGGTTTATGCATATATACAGTAAAAAGGCTTGAAGGTTAGTAAGGGAGATCCAAACTTTGAACATGTCACAAGACAATGATTTCCAATCATTCCAAAGTCTCCAAAAATGTGAGCTAATGTGCCTAAACCTGTCACAACCTCTAAAACACTTTAGAGAGAGGAATGAGAAAAATCGATGGAGTGTAACTGGACTATAATGCCTTCGGAGGAGTAATTTTAGAGTTGTGTCTTTCAAATTATTATAACTTGTAACTGAGTACATACTTTCAACTGGAGGCCCATTGTTTAGTAGTAATCTGAACCTGCAGATTCCAAGCTCTTGTGTAGAACTCTTGAGTCTGGGGCACCGATATGAGTATAGAATACATAGATAACAATACATACATAGCCCCTTCTTTATTATCACCATAGTAGATATTTTCAAACTCAGTAGAAGAATTTGTATGTGGGTTAGAAAATTGGGAACAAAAAAAATGCAGAATTGGACAATACTTGAAAGTTTCCTTCAAAGGAATCTGGCAAAATGGGGGCGGAGCAGGTGACGTAGAAGAGAGTCCCAACTTCACAAGCAGGTCAGCGCCCTCTGCCATGGAGGATGCAATGAGAAGAGTTCCATTATGAGGGACCATTCCTAAAAAGGAACACCAGTGGTATCCAATGTTAGCTTTAGAAATGTCCAGTGTGATCTCCCACATCGACCTCCATTTTTCCAAGAAAAGTGGAGAGATACTTGGAAAGGTTTTAAAAGAGTGCCGCTCAAAGCATAAATCACATTGGATATTAGTGAATTGTAAGACCTTCTCCTTCAGCAAATAATCTCTGGCTGGTTGCCCCTGTGGTTGTATGGTTACAATAAAATACAAAATGATCTGCTGGGACCTCAGGAGTCAGGAAGTAGTGGTATGAAGCAGCTGAGGAATGTTGTCTCTAAGATTAGTGCAGGCCTCAGGTATATACTGTTACTAAGGAGAGGGAGAGAGGAGACAGACACTGGTGGGGTGGAGGGGAGCGATGCTGGACCTACTGGTGGAAGGAGTTTGCCTCAGGCGGCAAAAATTCTAGGACCTGCTTTGAAAAGAGGTTCCACTCTTTGGCCAAAAACAAAATAAAAAAGTATTAGCAGGCGTTGTACTTCGGTTATTAAAAAATGGAAAGCAACAGTTAAGTCTGTGGCCTCTGAGGTTTCGATATCTCTTTACACACATTGTAGTCAATTTTCCTTTGCAAAGAAACACTAAAAAGTAAAACTATGCAATAAATCTTTTGATATTTTGGTAAAATGCCCAGTTCCCTTGGAAAGACATTAAACCCTTTGTTTCTTCCTGTACTGAGAGTGAGAAGCAAATCTTTGCCAAAATTAAGTCATTGATTGGTGACCATTATTGTTCATTATGGTAATTTTGCAAACACAGCTTAAAGTAAGCTAACTTTTGTATAAACATTGTAAGTGACACCTAGAGGTGCCTGTTTGCAATTTTAGCTTCCTTTTAAAGCATCAGATTCTGGTGAGCTAATCAATGGAAATCTTTATTTTCTTTAAACTATACAGTACCTTTCACTAGAACAAGCATTTTGAAAAAAGTCAGCAGACTGACTGCACTGATGATGAGCTTAGCATTGCTGAAAGAACGGTGCAGAAGTTACTACCTGATGAGGAGATACTGCACAGTCATGGACGTAACTAGAAATCACTGGACCCCCTGCAAAACTTTGGTGCCCCTCCCCCTCGTTTTCTGCACAGGTAAACTGAGAACCAATGTTATTCAGTTGGCTAGTGCACACTTGAATGTGTTTTCCCTTTGCAGATAAAAAGTAAAGCACTGCAGGCATTTTCTCCATCAATTACATTAGCGTCTGTGATAGAAAAAAACCCCTGCTGAACACTGAATAGGGACTGTGTACAAATCTTTGTCTGAAAAACTTTGTATGATTCCTTATCAGTGGCTGAGCAGTTGCAGTTATTAGAACAATTGTGCAGAGAGCAGAAAGCTTTTTCTGTCTCTTAGGACAGGGAAAAGCAACTTCTCCCTGCACTGGGGCCCCTACGGCTGCATCCGTTGCAGGGTCTATTGTTACGCCCCTGGATACAGTCACTCCCTGTATACATTGAATGGACAGAGCTTTATTATTATTATTTTTCATTTATATAGCACCAGCATCTCCCGTCTCGCTTTTACAGACTCTAGTTACTCCAAGATTAGAAACTAATTAGGGAGTAACAATCACTCTACTACAGCAGAAATCTGATTGAGACTCATCTAAGCCACTACCCCGCTTGTTTTGTAATGCTTGACATAGCACCCGGGCTGTCACTTCTTCCCTATCTGCAAGGAAAAAAAATGTACTGCCAGGTTCTACCATGATTCTAATTAAAGTGTACCTGAGATGGCCTCAATGCAGCTATTTATACTTCCCTGGTTCTTCCTCCAGTCCCATGAGGTCTGTGGGCTCCCTCACCATCCTCTCCGACTGCTCCGTTCACTAGATATCCTAACCGGTAATCCGGCCAGTCGCAGCATACCCTGCTGCACTTCTGTGCCCTGGAACATTCTGCGTCTGTCAGTCCAGGGGTTGTGCGCATGGCCAGGCCACGCATGCGCAGAAGACGAGCATGGCCGGCCGGATTACCGGTGAGGATATCTAGTGAAGGGAGAGGATGGCGAGGGAGCCCACGGAGCTCATGGAGCTGGAGATATCCCCAGGTAAGTATAAATACCAGCGTTGAAGCCATTATAGGCTCACTTTAAGCAGATTTTTCATTGTGGCTCTCATCCTAATTTGTCCACCTAAAGATTCAAGAATGTGAGAGTCACATACTGCACTAAATGAAGCCGCCACGTGCTCGTGAGGCCCCCGTCATTACTGCTTGTACACCTGTGTGCACCAGGTTAAAAGTGAATGATTGATTGCAATTATAGCAGGAATCATTAAGGGCTCGTTCACACCTAGGGTGTTTTTTGCACATTTTTTCAGCGCCGAAAGACAACTAGTTGAATATATTTGTCCAGTGTTGTTGTGGAGAGTGCACCACCAGTTTGTTACTAAATGAGGCACATGTGGTATCATTTTAACCATGACAAGTTGTAGAACTCATTTTGGTGTGTCTAAAAGCTGTGACCAACGTCTTGTGAAAATTAGGTAGGGACAAACTCAATCAAACGTAAAAAGCCATTTTCAGAATTATGATCGTACATGGGAAATTTTTAGCCAAACTACAAGAGACATATGTGGTATCATTTTAACGTGATAGGTAGTAGAATAGGGTTTAAAGAGTTTTAGGGTTGAGGAATATGTCTGCTGTTTTCTGTTTAGTCACAAACTGAATCAAAAGAAATTAAATTTTGCATATTTGGTACCAAAATAAAAGACTTGTAAAATGAGAACAAAGTGACAGAATATAAAAAGAAAAAAAAACATGTATTGTTACCTTAGGAACTTGGCTTTTTAAAAATGTATGCCACGAGGGTATACTACTATTATTTTTGAAAATAAGGTCTTGTAATCTTCGATAGTGTACAATGAGAATGCAAAAAACAAAAAAACACAAAAAATACACCTTTATTTTAAAATACAATATTGTCACCATGCATTGTGCTAGGAACATAATCTAAATGTTGCAATAACCAGAATGGATGATCAAATAAAATTAGTGGGTTTAACTTGTAGTCAGCACTGTTTAATGTAAAGCTATAATGGATGTAATTGGATAAATAGTTTTTTTTATCCCTATGGAATAGTTCATATCAGCGCGATTCATCAGCTTTCTGCTCAGCAAAGTGCTGCATGTACCATTTTTAGGGCTATTTTGCTACAATGGAAGGTATAGGAAAAATCGCTTTGTGCAGCGATTGCGTTTGCGCTTTTAAGAATAAATACATTGTATTTATTCTTTTCTGGGTCAAATAGTTCACTTCCCGACTTGCATCAGGAAGTAAAAAAAAAAAAATCACTCTGCAAAAGCGCTTTGAAAAGCACTGTACACAAAATCGTAGAACGCGGGTAAGCGCCGGGAGGGGGGGAAAGAATCACTCACAAAATTGCAAAAAGAAAAAAGTTTTAAGGAAACCAATGCAGACACAGGCAATATACATATATTGCATACATATATTGCCCTTTTGACAGAAACACCTTCTGTATAACATCCTATTCAATAACTTTGTGCCCCTTTTCCACTTCTCACCAACTATGTAGCATTTAATTTCTACATTCTGAGCAACACATGCCTATTCAAAAGCATAGACTCTATAAAATCAGACATGCTTAACTATGCAGAGAGGGGCACTGACTGTGAATGTGAGCATATTATAATCCCAGCTTTCAGAGAAATCCTAGATCTCAATAGTTATTACAGATTTGTGATGGAGAATAATATCAGCAAAATAGGTATATGTGTTCTCATATATGACTCCAGGGTTTACTAAATGACGACGGTGTTTAGACATCTCCTGGGAGAACTTAAATGTACTAAATGTGCTAATGGGACACAGTATGTAAAGGAAACTTCTCACAAGACAGGCTGGCATTTGTATTAGATTGCATTTATTTTCAAGCCGTGCCGCTCCTGAAGGCTTGCAGTCATCCTCTGTTGTCAATCAGCCAAATTTATATAGAAGTAGTTCATGCTGTTTATATAATATCATATGTAAACTGTAATGGGTCTTGAGAAGCATTCAGGTCATGGACCTATTTATAAATTCTGAAAACTCCCCATACTTCCCTTCCCACCCCCTCACCAACATCATCACCTCAATAAATAAAAACTGCATAGAGGCAAAGCTATATAATGATGATACCAGCCTGTGTGACATTCAGAAAGGGACTGGTGTTTCATGGCCCTACTATGAAGCAGCCTGAATCATAGGTCAGTGGCGTAGTAGTTAGAGCTCTTGCCTTGCAGTGCTGGGTCTCCGGTTCGAAGGCACGATCTGCATGAAAGCAATTACAATAAAAGTGCTACAGATATCCAATTTAGTGGTGCTCATCACGACCTCGTGATCACGACATAGCCGTGATCACTAGGCCTTTTTCCCGAATCTGACATCGTGAGCGGCAGCCATTTCAAGAGCTTTGTCCTTGCTAGCGAACACAGTGAATCCAGCGCAGGAGACTTGGGCGCACAGGGAGTAACTTTAGCGCCGTCAGAAGACAAAGCTAAAGTTACTTTTAAAACACAATAACTCGGCTTCCAGCAATTGCTGGAAGCCATATTATTTCATTCCCCACCATCCATAGCGGCCTGGAGGGGGAATAGTATTTAACGCCGCCAGGACTTGTGCAGCAGCAGGATCAGCCATATACCGGCTGTATCCTGCGCCCAAGCCTCCCGCGCCGATTCCTCTCGTACGCCTTGCTAGACTCTGTGGTACATCAGAGCATCTCCAGGCCATATTGTTCCACAGCAAGAGTGTTATTTTTTTTAAAAAACACAGCGTTTGAACTGATTTTATTGCTCTATTACTGCACTTGACACTTGGATTTAGCTTGTCAGCCAGTGATCAACTTAAGTTAGTTGAAGTCACTCAGTGTAGTTAGTGACGTACTGTGCCAGCGTGCAGTTACTTTGCTGTGCGTAGTGCAGGCAGTCACGTGTTTACTCATTTTACTGCTTTGTTACCGTCTTGTCTTCGGCTGGCTGGCCTGTGTGCTGTACTCTGGTGGTTATGCTGGGCTGATGGGTATGCTGGGCTTGTGTGCTCTGTATTCATGGGTTGCGTGCACCTCTGTCTGGTCGCCGCCTATCCGAGGTCTGAGTGCAGAGGCAGCAGGGACCGGGAGCCGAAGGGGGGGGGGGGGGGGGGCTGGGCAGTTTTTAGGCTAAATTGCACCCAAGGTGAGAGTGTATAATTCCTTAGTACACTGTAGGGGAATATACCACTCAGCACTCAATCACAAAGTCCTGGAGGGGAGAAAAAAAAAAAACAGTAGCCTGCATCAGCCTCGTACAGAGGCATAAACTTGACACCAGAACACCTTTGTACTGGGCATACAACAAAAGCCAAAGGGACGTGCAACCGGTGTAAATCACATAGAAGGAACAGACTTGGATACTGTACATCAGAGTAAGCCGGGCAACTGTCACTTTAAATCGCTTTTTATTCCATCTTCATGCTGCATATTGTACATACATGTGGATAACACTTGTTATTTCCAAACCTGCTTTAGGTGCTGGTGCGAGGGTGTTCCAGGGTTCGGGGTGACCAGGGTGGAGGACGGCACTACAGCCGTTTCGCGCCTGACTGGCGCTTGTTCACGTGCTCGTGTCCTACTACAAACCAGAGCGTCGCGTGACTTCCTGTATAATGTCTGGGAGCTGCGCCTCCAGTGCTCGTGATTGGTGCATGAAACTGCATCATCGGGGTGAGGGGTGAGTGGGCGGGGACTCGCCGTCCAGCGGCGAGAAGTGATAGTGATCTACAAATGCTTGAAAACAAGCGTACGTAATATTTTTGGACGCATTCTGCGACGTAGGTTGTCATAGTGATGAAACGTGCTTGTGCATAATGTACTAAGCCTTTAAAATTTGCAAAAATGTGACATAACAACTCCAACCTCATACATTACGTATTTGAACATTGTGATAACATAGTGTGCTGAATAAATATGCCGATCATAGTATAGCGTGGCATGTATTGAATATTTGCTATCTACCCGCATAACTGTAAAAGCATGAATGTTTATTAACATTTAAAATCCCAAAAGGGAAACCCAAAATCCAGATTAAAAAGACTGCGGGTATACTGCAGGACTTAAGAGACCATCTAAGATGCTTTATCTTCCTTGTTTAAGGACCACCACTATTAACTCTCCAGAGAACAAGATGTTTAGAAACTGGGCTACAAACCCTATCCACACAGTTCCAGCATCCCACAATCCCTGGGGGAAATGCCGTGAAAACTGGCCCTAATCCAAATCCAGGTAAAATTCCTGGTTGTTTGGGTCTATATCTCCCCCCCCCCCGCCCCCCAAAAAAAGAACGGGGGGGGGGAGAGAACGGAAAGAAGAAAAGGGGGGTTGCAGTGCAGAAAAGTTAACACCCGGACCTCGGGTAAGTTGGGCAAAGTTGTGTGCATCCAAAAATACCCTAGCAGATAAAATTATAACTGCTAGAGAGGAATGGTCCCCCATCACATAACTGGATTGGGGGATTACTATTGGTTATCTATAGGGGTGCCCCAAGGCACTACAGAAAATTGCAAATGCATATCCCCTTCTGCCTTACCTGCTAGGGTATGAGGTTACCTTTCTGGTGAACCAACGGTGCATATTGCACTTAGGTCCTGTGTTCCAGGACCTTTGTTACTGGATGCGCCCAAGTCTATCCCACTGCCCACAAGGAGAACCACATACCAAGGATCCGAAAAGGCCAAGAGTGAAAGAGATAGAGACCTGCTCTGGAGCCACCAGGAGAAACCAAGTACTATGAACCCAGTGCAAGACTTGAGGAAAGGCCGGAAGGAGAAAGAAGAAACCGGGGAAAGGCCAGAGAGGGAGAAACCAGGGAGACACCCCTTAATTGTGTCCCCTTAAAGATTCGTAAAAATGTACGTAATTTTTTCTGGCCCTAGCCCATAAAGCACCAGTGGAGTCATGGATCAAGGAAACAAGCCAGTTCAGCCTGTCATTGAGACCTATTGGTCCCATTGCCTCTGTACGCAGTATCACCCGCGATTCCCATTGCGTCAACTCGCGATCGCGGTCCCCTCCCCTACCGGAGGGGCTTACGTGCAGGAGACTTGCAAATCTCAGGCATTTGGCATTCCCTCCATGGACCTCCCTTACATGCTGATGAGCCGGGGACAACCCTTTCCTGACTTGATAGATTTAAAATGCTCCTTCACCCTTTCTTTCAGGGGTCTAGTAGTCTTACCCACATAGTAAAAATTGCAGGGACAAAACAATGCGTAAGAGACAAACTTTGTCTGACAGGTGATAAAGGCCCGTACCTCCCACTGCACCCCACCCAAGCGATAATTCGTGCCCTCCCACATATGTGGGAAATACTTGCATTTACCACACTTATGGTTTCCCCTGGGGCGATGAATGCCTAACCAATTGGGGGTTCGGGGCGAGCGAAATTCGCTTCTGGTGAGTATATCGCCTAATGTGGGGGCCCAGAGATTGTGGGATGCTGGAACTGTGGGGAAAGGGTTTGTAGCCCAGTTTCTAAACATCTTGTTCTCTGGATAGTTAATAGTGGTGGTCCTTAAACAAGGAAGATAAAGGATCTTAGATGGTCTCTTAAGTCCTGCAGTATACCCCCAGTCTTTTTTTAATCAGGGTTTTGGGTTTCCTTTTTGGGATTTTAAATGTTAACAAACATTCATGCTTTTACAGTTATGCGGGTAGATAGCAAATATTCAATACATGCCACGCTATACTATGATCGGCATATTTATTCAGCACACTATGTTATCACAATGTTCAAATAAGTAATGTATGAGGTTGGAGTTGTTATGTCACATTTTTGCAAATTTTAAAGGTTTAGTACATTATGCACTAGCACGTTTCATCACTATGACAACCTACGTTGCAGAATGCGTCCAAAAATATTACGTACGCTTGTTTTCAAGCATATGTAGATCACTATCACCTCTCGCCGCTGGACGGTGAGTCCCCGCCCACTCACCCCTCACCCCGATGATGCAGTTTCATGCACCAATCACGAGCACTGGAGGCGCGGCTCCCAGACATTATACAGGAAGTCACGCGACGCTCTGGTTTGTAGTAGGACACGAGCACGTGATCAAGCGCCAGTCAGCCGCGAAACGGCTGTAGTGCCGACCTCCACCCTGGTCACCCGAACCCCGGAACACCCTCGCACCAGCACCTAAAGCAGGTTTGGAAATAACAAGTGTTATCCACATGTATGTACAATATGCAGCATGAAGATGGAATAAAAACGATTTAAAGTGACAGTTGCCCGGCTTACTCTGATGTACAGTATCCAAGGGTGTATAATTCCCCCCCCCCCCCCCTGGAGTCAGGTATAAGTTCCCCCCCAGTATAGGTAGCTCATATAGTTGCCACCAGTATAGGTTAGATAGGTAGGTGCCCCCAGTATAGGTTAGATAGGTAGGTGCCTCCAGTATAGGTTAGATAGGTAGGTGCCTCCAGTATACTTTAGTTAGGTAGTTGCTTCCAGTGTAGGTTAGATAGGTAGGTGCTTCCAGTGTAGGTTAGATAGGTAGGTTCCCCTAGTATAGGTTAGATAGGTAGGTGCCTATAGGTATAGGTAGGTAGCTACAAACTCACCTTCCTCTGCGATCCCTGCATGCAGCTTCCAGCTTCTTTCTACTTCCTCCCCCGGCATCCGTTTTATTAGTAACAGTGCCTCCTGTGATGACGTTATCGCATGTCATCACAGGAGGTGTTGTTACTAATGAGACGGACGCCAGGGTAGAAAGTAGAAAGAAGCTGGAATCTGCGCGCGGGGATCGCGGAGGAAGGTGAGTTTGTTGCTACCTTTGCCCGCTCCCCCTACCACTCCACCCAGCGCTCCCCCCTCCTGCCGCTCAGTCTGGCCAAAATGGCCCTGGGGGAGGGATCCGGGGGCATCATGGCAACAGGTTCAGGGCTAGTGCCCCGGATCAAACCCCCTAGCAACGCGCATGCGCTATGGAGATTTCTTGCATTTGTAGTGTCTGCAATAGCATCTTGGTTGCATTGACATCGGAGGAACTAGGATTACTGATGCAAAGGTGTCCTGGTATAAAGCGCAGAAGACTAGTCTAACAGTGGTCACCATTTTCCGGTGAGTTTGTTACCCGAAGGGTGCCCTGGCGGTGGTCCTGATAACCTCATAACATTGATTTTAAAGTGGAATAAGCTGGTTATAATGACATATGCAAAGGTGTTATATGTGGACACTTATATGTGATTGAGCGCTTGAAACAAAAAAAAAAAAACACTAGCTGCAGGGAGTTTGTATGTTCTCCCATCTCTGCATGGGTTTTCTCCCACATCCAAGTAGTTAAGTTAATTGGCTCCCCATAAATTGGCCCTAGACTATGATACTACACAATACATACATAGACATATCTCTATGGTAGGGATTAGATTGTGAGTGTGTTAAGTGAGAAGACAATCTACTCTGTACAGGGCTGCAGAAGATGTTGGTGCTATATAAATACTGAATAATATTAAAGTGGCACTGTGGCGAAAAATTTAAAATATGTTGGAACATATACAAATAGGAAGTACATTTCTTTCCATTGTAAAACGAGCCACTTACAGTAGGTAGTAGAAATCTAACAGAAGCGACAGGTTTTGGACTAGTTCATCTCTTCGTCTTCGTGGGGGATTCTCAGGCATTTATTTATTTTCTAAAGCACTTAGTGAATTGCAGTTGCTCTGTCCATCTGCCAAAAAAACTGTGTAGCGAGCAGGGAAGCTGACCAGCATCATTGTTTAAATCCATTTTAGTGAATATCTTTCTAAAGAATAAAAGCCTTGCTGAGAATCCCTTATGAAGAGATGGACTAGTCCAAAACCTGTCACTTCTGTCAGATTTCTACAACCTACTGTAAGTGATAGCAACATAGGAGAAAAGTAATTTCAGGCTCATTTTACTCTGGAAAAAAACATACTTCTTATTTGTTTATGTTTGCACATATTTTACATTTTACAATGTTTCGCCATAGTGCCCCTTTAACCACTTCAGCCTACAGCTTCGAAAATCTTATGCATCCGAGCAATGTTCACCTCCCATTCATTCGCTAATAACTTTATCGCTACTTATCAAAATTAATTGATCTATATCTCGTTTTTTCCGCCACTTATTAGGCTTTCTTTAGGTAGTACATTTTGCTGTAAATACATTTTAACAGGAAGATTAAGATAGAAATGGAAAAAAATCATTATTTCTCAGTTTTTGGCCATTATAGTTTAAAATTAATACATGCTACAGTAATTAAAACCCATGCATTTTATGTGCCCACTTGTCCCGCTTATTACACCATTTAAATTACATCCCTATCACAATTTATGGCGCCGATATTTTATTTAGAAATAAAGGTGCATTTTTTCAATTTGCGTCCATCACTATTTACAAGCTTATAATTTTAAAAAATGTAATAAGATACTCTCTTGACATGTATATGTAAAAAGTTCAGACCCTTAGGTAACTATTTATGTAGTTTGTTTTTTTTTTTTAATTGTAATTTTTTTAATTTTTTTTTTAATACAAAAATGTATTTGGGTAATTTTAGTTTGGGAGGTAAATAGCCAATTTTAGATGTAATGTAATGTATTTTTTTATTCAATACAGGTATGTGGGTGCAGTTTACTATTTGGCCACAAGATGGCCACATTCAAAAAATTCCTAGATGCGAACGATGTCGCATCTAGGAACTAAAAAGAAGAGAAGAAGTTTCCTGGGGGCAGAAATACCACGCTCTCTGATGAGAAAGCGTCGGTATTTCTGCCGGGGACTTAGATCGGTGAATGGGAATTATATTCCCATTCACTGATCGGGGGGGGGGGGGGGGGGGGGCAGCGGGAGGCAGCGGGAGCCACACGGCTGCAGCACCACTGCCTATCTGGACGGCAAAGTGGTTAATAATAGATTGAGAGATTCATTCATATTATCAAACCTATCTAGTGATTAGGAGCACATATCCTGACAGCGCATCATACCAATCGCACAAGGAAGCTAACGTAATGTATCCATGCGCACAATGCACATATACCAGCATAAGCTGTGTGCATGCTAACAAAAAACACAAACGGGAAGGAGGGAGTGCACTAGATTAAATCTGTGACCACATGGGTCCGTAACAAGAAAAAAAAACACATAACTCCAGGCACATCACCTCTAGTTAGGACATTTAAATAGGTAATTTAAGGAAAGGGATGTGCTAAAGGGGGTTCTGGCTGTTACTTAAAGGGAAGGTTCAGGGAGGGTGGAGGAAAAATAAAAATCAATTTCCACTTACCTGGGGCTTCCTCCAGCCCGTGGCAGGCAGGAGGTGCCCTCGCCGCCGCTCCGCAGGCTCCCGGTGGTCTCCGGTGGCCGACCCGACCTGGCCAGGCCGGCTGCCAGGTCGGGCTCTTCTGCGCTCCAAGTCCTGGTACTTCTGCGTCCCACGCCGGCGCTCTGACGTCCTCGGACGTCCGCCGGGCTGTACTGCGCATTTTTTTCTTGTTCTTTGCACTCAGAATTGTTTCTCCACCATGCAAGAGTTTCATGGTCTATAATTAGTTATCAGTGAGAGTTATGCTACAGCCTGAATTGATTGACTAGAGAGAAAGTGTCGTTTCCAGCCTTGGATTCCCAACCCTTACAGTTAGAAAACGTGCAAAACAACACAGGCAAATTCTATGTAGGCTTTGGAATTAACATACATTTGTTTATCTAATAACATCACGTGTCAGTTCAGGCACCCTTTACGAGATATGGGGTATTTATGACATGTTCACTTATACAGTATTACCGTAAGTCAGAGGCACCATATATTTGTGAGTTTCTTAAAATTGTACTTAGAGACACTAAAGCGAAAAAAAAAATGATATAGTGAATTGGTTGTGTACTATGAATAATTACTAGAAGATTAGCAGCAAAAAAAATATTCTCATATTTTTATTTTCAGATGTATAGTGTTTTTTCTAACATTGCATCATTCTATAATATGTGCAGATTACACAACATTCAGCATTCAAAATGAGTCTTTCAGAGCAGTCTGTGCACTAATGACCTCTCCTCTAGCAGAGAAAAAGAAAACAGTTGAGATAATAAAAGTCAGATAACAGCCCTCTCCATGAGTAAACTTAGTGGGAGAGTTAATGGCTTGTTTGCATAGAGATAACAACTGGAGTTTCTTAACTCTTCCTGTACTGGAAACAATTAGACTGATGTATCTGATCTTAATGTTTTATTTCTTAGCTGTACTAACTACACATACAAATCATAATATCATAATTTTTTTTTTCGCTTCAGTGTCTCTTTAAAGCTAGGACTGTTTATTGTTGTGACTTTTGTTTCTGCAGTTGCTGCACCATTTCAGTTTTTTTTTTCCTTTTCTTTTCATTTTTATGACAAATGGCTATTTTCTTCTAACTTCCTTCCAAGTGGAAACTATCCACTGTGCCGCTATATAAATTACACATATCCCATGTCCTTTGCAGACCAACATAGTAAATCAGTTTAGTGGAAATTCACTGAAGCTATGGCCCTTGCTTCACTTGCTGCTAAGCGTTCTTTAATCGCTTCATATAATGTGGTTTTATAGAGAAGCTTTATACAGCTCTGTCTGATATGTGTTTTATCAGCATTTCTCTGCATCCTGGCATTTAAAGTAGAGAACAGCATGTATGGTATTTGGGGAGGTTTAACAACTGAACCCGTTGTGGTTTTATATATTTACTGGGCTACCTCTCCCAGGTTGGATGACTGTGTGGGTACTAATAAACATATCCAGTGATGAAGGGTAAGGATCATGCCTGTAATGGAATGATGATAATAATACAGGGTTAATAGAGCCTGGACTGTGGAAGTCAAGGAAAAAAATATATAATTCATCAACCTTAAAAAAATAAGTTATTGAGGGTGCGTTTCCACTAGTGCGGTGGGAAATCGCCGCAGATTCTCCGCGGACGAATTCGCATGCAGGAGCGAAATCGCATGCGGTTGTATGCAAATTTTACCGCAAATTTGCACACGATTTCGCATGGATGACGCTGTGTGCGAATTTGACCATGTCAGTGCCTGTGTGCTTTTTCATTGATTCCATGCGAAATCGTATGCGAATTCGCATGAAAATACATGTGAAAAAACACCATGCGAATTCCCTATTAAATACATTGTATGCGAATCGCATGCGTGTGTGCGGTGTCCGAATTCGGATGGCTCTGCTGAGCAGATTTTTCCTGCACAAGAAAACGCTCCGTTTTCCTGACAAGTGGACACAGGCTCATTCACTTGCGGGGAACGCATGCGAATTCGTGTAAGTGGAAACGCACCCTCAAGGATACCAGAGCTGACACAAATTTTAAAAATAGGTGGATCAGGCATGTATGTGAAGCAGTTCTCATGCTCACCACTTCCTCCATTCTCCGCCACCCTCCACTCTCACCTAAAAGCACCCCTAACCCTAATCTGGGTCGGCTGGAAATGTGCAGGTGCTGACCCGGCAGGGCACATCCTTGATCGTGTGCCAGGAGCATGTGCGCATGTGCGTGACATCACAATTGACGTTGTCCGCATGTGCAGAGCACTCCCGGCCGCAGGGTCAAGGACACATGCCACTCGATCAGCGCCTGTGCAATACTGCTTGACCCGGCCAACTCAGAAGGGGCTAAGGGGGCTTTTAGGTGTGAGTGGAGGGGGGCAGAGAGAACAGGGGGAGTAGTGGGCATGAGGACAGCTTTAAATACGAGCCTGCTCCCTCAGTTTTTAAAATTTGTGTCATCAGCTCTGGTATCCTTTAAGAGTATATGCAGCAAACAGTGGTCCGCCTTAGTAGACGTGATATGTCATACCTCAAACAACACCAGTAGCCAGTTTGGATATTACAGAGGGATAACAGTAAAAAGATACAATTTCTGAACTGCTGATCTGTTCTTCAAGCGTCCCTGATATCAGAATGAATCTGGATGACCATAGGATATTGCTGTTTTTACTACTAGACACTTAAAGCTGGATTACAGTCAAAATGTATCCTCTACTCCAACACATTTACCATTCTATTACAACTGCTAAGGAAATAATACTGTGTAAAAAATAAGTAACGGAAAAGGTTCATAAAACTTACTTTCACTATCTCCTGGAGCTTTATTATGTGACTGTATCATTTGGAACTTGAACCCCACTCTGCTTTCTACACTGTGAGTAGTTTGTACTTTGATGTACAGGAGAGTAAGAAATTAAACTATGTGCTCACAAAACATAGAAGGGAACACATCTATAGGACTGCTTCACTCATCCTGAAATGTGACACACATGACAATACTTTGGGACAAGGACAGATGGAATAACTACTTTACAGTATATATATATATTTTAATCAGAAGTAGAATTCTCTAGAATAGAATGCAGAAGATCTACCTTGGTGCCTCACTGTCCACCCTGCCCTAACTTTTTCTTCCTTCCCCATTCTAGACCTTTTTCGCATATTCTCCCTTCTACTATTATTATTATCATTATTATTTAGTATGTATATAGTGGCAACATCTTCTGCAACGCTTTACAGGGTAAATATGGGTTCTATCTTTCGTAACTTCCAATCTGCTTATATGATGACCTCCCTCATGGAACCGAGAGATTAACCTTTTCGGGACCGCGTGCATTAGATTCTATGCCGCACTTGTGACTGTTCTAGCCTGATGCGGCGTAGAATCTACGCCGGCCCGCAATTTCTACTCCCAACGCGATCGTGCACACCCGGAGGGGAGATTAAAGGGATACTGTAGGGGGGTCGGGGGAAAATGAGTTGATTTTACCCAGGGCTTCTAATGGCCCCCCGCAGACATCCTGTACCCACGCAGCCACTCACCGATGCTCCGGCCCCGCCTCCAGTTCACTTCTGGAATTTCAGACTTTAAAGTCTGAAAACCACTGCGCCTGCGCAGCTGCATCCTCGCTCCCGCTGATGTCACCAGGAGTGTATTGCACAAGCCCAGTATGGTTTTTGGTCTGCGCAGTATGCTCCTGGTGCCATCAGCGGGAGCGAGGACACGGCAATGCAAGCGCAGTGGTTTTCTGACTTTAAAGTCAGAAATTCCAGAAGTGAACCGGAGGCGGGGCCGGAGAATCTGTGAGTGGGTGCACGGGCACAGGATGTCTGCGGGGGACCGTTAGAAGCCCCGGGTAACTTCAACTCATTTTCCCCCGACCCCCCTACAGTATCCCTTTAAGCTGTCATATGACAGCAGACATCTCCCCCGAGTGATCAGCAGCCATCGCGTATGGCTGCTGATCACGTGCTCACTACGATCGCCGTCGGATCGTAGTGATCAGTTTGACAGCTGCGGCGGCAGGGGGAAAAAAAGAGGATCCACTTACCTCCCTGCCGTTCCCGCGACGATCGGCACCCCCTCCACTCTGGCCGGCATCTCCGCTCCATCTGACGTCAGCGCCGGGTCCCGGCTTGATGACGTCATCAAGCCGCGACCCAGAACTGATCGTCAGACAGAACGGAGATGCCGGCCGGAGAAGAGGGTCCCGTGCGGCTCATCGCTGGAGCCTGGAAGGAGAGTGAAGGCTGCTGGCAGAAGGGGGGGGCACAGGCCACCATGGGGGGACACCAATCCAGCCAGCCACACACGGGATCCGGCCACCTGACCCCCCCAAACGTGCGCACCCCCCTCCCGCGCAAAATGCCTTCGACCTTAAGAGGGGGTAGGTGGCCGGTCCCGAAAAGGTTAAACAGTTTCTTTAATATGATGTTACACAGTATGGGAATTACTAACTTGTGGTATAGCCATGAAACTGAAATGCATGAGTGAAAATGCATTTCATTTTTATCAAAAGTGTTCTCTTGTTCTCTGGTTGAACTGGATGGACATATGTCTTTTTTCAACCCAAATAACTTTGAAACTATGTTAAAGAGGAACGTTAACCCAGGATTGAACTTCATCCCAATCAATAGCCAATAACCCTTTTCCCAAGAGAAATCTTTACCTTTTCTCAAACAGATCATTAGGGACATCTCTATGGCTGATATTAAGGCAAAACCTCTCCTACAGTGTGATGTCAGGACCTTGGCAGTTTCCTGTCTTTGAACCTTGTTGAATTGTGGGAAATAACAGATGTTTCCAACTGCTAAGCAAGCAGTATCTTACCTCTGTGAATAGAACTCTCAGTAAACGAACATTCTGCAAAGATCAACTTACAAGACTAAACATGTGGCCACCTGTGATACATTTCAGAGTGTACATTGGCGTGAGGAAAAAATTGACAATGGACAAACACTGAGTAAATCATTTATAAGTGAGTATTTTGAAATATAAGCACTTTTATCCATTACTTTATATTCACTACAGTTCCTCTCTAAAGTACCGTATTTCGCGCCGTATAAGACGCTCCGGCATATAAGACCCGGTGGTCTTATATGCTGGTGGTCTCCGGTGGCCGACCCGACCTGGCCAGGACGGCGGCCAGGTCGGGCTCCTCCCGCGTTCCAAAATGCGCCTCACGGCGGCGCGCTGACGTCATCGGACGTCCTCCGGGCTTTACTGCGCAGGCTCAGTAGTTCTGAGCCTGCGCAGTAAAGCCCGGAGGGCGTCCGATGACATCAGCGCGCCGCCGTGAGGCGCATTTTGAAACGCGTAAGGATCCCGACCTGGCCGCCGTCCTGGCCAGGTCGGGTCGGCCACCGGAGACCACCGGCAGCCTGCGGAGTGGTGCCGAGGGCACCTCCTGCCTGCCACGGGCTGGAGGAAGCCCCAGGTTTTTATTTTTTTTTAACAGTCCCTGAACCTTCCCTTTAAGGACCAGACACTTTTTTTCATACCTCTGCAGCTTTAACGATTTATTGCTCGGTCATACAACCTACAATCTAAATGAATTTTACCTCCTTTTCTTGTCACTAATACAGCTTTCTTGTGGTGCTACAGTGGTTTGCAAAAGTATTCGGCCCCCTTGAAGTTTTCCACATTTTGTCACATTACTGCCACAAACATGAATCAATTTTATTGGAATTCCAAGTGAAAGACTGATACAAAGTGGTGTACACATGAGAAGTGAAACGAAAATCATACATGATTCCAAACATTTTTTACAAATAAATAACTGCAAAGTGGGGTGTGCGTAATTATTCAGCCCCCTTTGGTCTAAACGCAGTCAGTTGCCCATAGACATTGCCTGATGAGTGCTAATAACTAAATAGAGTGCACTTGTGTGTAATCTAGTGTCCGTACAAACACAGCTGCTCTGTGACGGCCTCAGAGGTTGTCTAAGAGAATATTGGGAGCAACAACACCATGAACTCCAAAGAACACACCAGACAGGTCAGGGATAAAGTTATTGAGAAATGTAATGCAGGCTTAGGCTACAAAAAGATTTCCAAAGCATTGAACATCCCACGGAGCACTGTTCAAGCAATCATGAAATGGAAGGAGTATGGCACAACTGTAAACCTACCAAGACAGGGGGGCGTGGCTAGCGGCGCGCGCAGATGGACCCCTGATCCCTCTCCTCCGATCACCAGCGGCTTAAGCAGGCACACAGCAGCCCTCAAATGGCCTCCTCGCCTCCCTCAACCCAGGGGGAAGAACCCATGGACTCAGAGGTCTCACGGAAGAGGAAGAAGGGAGACGGGTGCCCACAGAAATTGACAGATTTCTTCTCCGAGCGCCGCCGGCGCACAACACACAGGGCCCAAGATGGCGTTGACCCCTCTTCCCCACAGACAGAGCAGCGGAGTTCCGAACGCCCAGCCCACACAAGCGGCAGAGCGGTAAGCCTCTCACCAGCGTCAGAACACATCTCTGACGATGATGCCTCCTCTCCCTCATTTCAAAGCCCAGTTAAAACTAAGCAGTAGCTGTCAGACAATGCTGCTCCAGCGTCACAGGAGGACTCCATCTCCCTCCCTAGCCCTCCAGCACTAGCCTCATGCCTAGGGTTGCCAGGTGTCCGGTTTTAGACCGGACAGTCCGGTTTTTGGCCGCTGTGTCCTGTCCAAAAAGGCATGTTAAACCGGACAATTAAGATGTCCGGTTTTATGCCTTTTGCCACTTGCCGCCACCCGTCCGCCAGCGCTACGCGACCGCTGATTCGCTGCCTGGCTGTCAGTCAAAGGCACAGCCAGCCAGCTTACGCGGCGTAAGTTACGCCAGCTTAAGTACCGCCCCCGAGCCCGCGTTTCCCGACGTTACTACGGCAATGCCAACGCTGCGTTGCCAACGCACGCATGACGTGCGTCACTCACGTCATTTGCAATGCGATTCTGCATCTGCGAAGGAAGCAAGGTAAGGTCAGGAGTCTGGAGATATGGTGAGTGAGTGACCCATAATTCTCTGGTTGTATTTCCGCTCTTTGTGTGCATTGGCTCCGCTCTATCTCCCCTCCGTATAGTCCAGGCGTGACTTTCAATCTCATTCAATCTCGCCTGAGCCCGCTGCTTACTATACTTTACACTTGAATTCATACTATTGTACAACGCAATTTATACTGTTATACTGTTATATTTGTTATATTTGCTCAAAATGTGTACATACATGTATGCGCAGATTTATATTTTAACTTTATGCCTATGTATGTCCACTTTATTGTTCTCAATAAAAAATTTTGGTGGGAAAAAAAAAAAAATTTTAAAACTTCCCGCAAGAAATCGACCACTTCACTGTGCAAAAACGCCATAAATGCATTGCATTATTTGCATAGTTTTCCAGTTTTGTAATAGTTTTCTGCTTTGTCTCTTATTATGTGCATTTACTGGTGAAAAGCGGTCTCTTAGAGGGGGCGTGGTCTGGCTATGGAGTAGTGAGGACGCGCGGCTCCTGAGCTCCACAGAGTCCGATTATCCTGCTCAATCCTGCCCGCTCCAGACAGCCCTTTCTCCTGCTCCTGTGGCGGACGACTGCTGCTAAACACCCCTGGCACCCTCGGAGGCACAAACATGGCATCCACCAAGTCCGGTTCGGCCGCAGCACGCCTGGCAAAGTACGCACATGGCCCCAAAGATGGCGGCGGCGCTTCCTCCCCCTCCGCAGAATCCGCAGCACAGGACCCTCTGGACGATACAATACCGCTGGAAGGGGTAGAGGAAGAAGCCAGCAGGTCACCTATACCACCGCCAACCACCCGCAGTGAGTACACGCAGAACACTGCGAACATAGGGGCTGAGCCTGGGGACAAGATGGCTGCAGATACAGCACTAGGCCCAAATGTAGACGGGGAGCCTTCCAGAATGCAACTTCTAGAGGCCATCCTGGAGCTAAAATCCTCCCTATCAGGCAAACTGGACTCCATACAATCCGAGCTAACATTTGTGAAAGCAGACATGCACAAACTCAGGGACCGCACCAGCGAGGCAGAAAAACGCATAAGTAACCTAGAAGATGATATAAGGCCACTACAGTCAGATATGCACTACCACAACAGAATTACAGATGCACACTCTTTCAAGCTTTCTGATCTCGAGAATAGATCCAGGCGGAACAACCTGTGTTTCGTGGGTTTCCCAGAAAAAGCTGAAGGTACTTCTGCTGAGGAGTTTCTGGAGGAATGGATCACCTCTTCTCTTTCTGAATTTAAGCCCTCTAAGCTTTTCTCCATTGAAAGAGCCCACAGAATTCCTAGTGGCCCCCCCAAACCAGGCGCAACTCCAAGACCCTTGATTATAGAGACAAAACTGACATTCTGAGAGCAGCAAGAATAGCGAAAGCACCGATTCAATTTAATGGGGCAGATGTTCATATATACCAAGACTTTTCAGTGGATGTACAAAAACAAAGACTTGCATTTCTGGATGTTAAGTAAATTCTCAGGGATAAAACCATAAGTTACAGCATGATGTTCCCAGCTAAGCTGCGTGTTGTGCATGAAGAACGTGTTCTGTTTTTTACTGATCCGCATGATGCAGTTAAGTGGTTGGAATCGATCGGCATAGACAGGCCCAGAGGTGCCCCCCCAGCAGTGCGCAGGGCTCAATAACCTAAAAGATTATACTTATGCTATATACAGCCGCATAATACCTTGGTTCCTTGTATGATCTCTGATATAAACTTGCTGATATTTCTGTGCTTATCAAGTACTGCGTGTTGCAAGAAGACCATATAGTAATGAGGTGAATGCTAATAGACTTGATCTTGCTATATGTACCATACTTTTGGGAGCAGCGGTACCTTTAAAAGCACGTATATCTGGAACTACCTAACGAATATGCAGTACATACAGATTCGGTCAAAGGGCAGTTGTATTATCTCAATTCTGGTTACAAGACTTTGAGATATGTTATCTGAATATTACAGATGATAGCGGTGTGTGCTATAAGGAGTCAATATTGCGAGGCTGTACTTAATACTTGTCTGTGAAATGTATATCTCTCAGGACTCTGGAGTCGATTTCTCTAGCTTACGTCTCTATATGCTGCGAGGGTTTGGGTTTAAGGCGGGTTGTAGTTTTAGACAGCTTGCGGGTGGGTTGGGGTTAGTTGGGATATGTTTATCCCCATTTCAATGACAGTGCAAGTATATGTGTTAATGTGTCTATTAGCTGGTGAATATGCGAGCTCATTTAATTTCCCACTGTTCCTTGACAATGGCTGATATTAAAATACTGTCTTGGAACGTAAGAGGCATGAATCATCCCATCAAACGTCGCTTGGTATTTGATTACATGAAAAAATATAATCCCTATGTTATGTGTCTTCAGGAGACGCATTTGGTTGGAGCAAAGCTAACCTGCCTTAAAAAACCCTGGATAGCCAATGTATATGCCGCACAGCACTCCAACTATTCCAGAGGTACGGTTATCTTAATTGCAAAAAAAGCACCAATTAAAGTTGTGTCTGTGCATTCTGACCATTTGGGCAGATTTGTTATTATACAATTTTCTATGGAAGGTCGCATGATGATAATTGCATCTGTGTATGTCCCCCCACCGTTTCATGTCTCTGTCCTGGAAAAAATGTTCTCGCATATTTACGATATGCCCCCTGCCCCCATTCTTCTCTGTGGGGACTTTAATAATATTTTAGACTCTACCTTGGATAAATCCAGTTTGGGTGAACAGAGGGGTTACTGTACCTTTAAAGATTGGGTCCAGAAGCACTGCCTCCATGATCTGTGGCGTTGGAGTAACCCAAACAAAACCACCTTCTCTTGCTTCTCTGATCCCTCCAGATCCATGTCACGAATAGATATGATGCTAGGCACATATGATCTACTCTCTAAAATTAGCAGCATTAACTATTTGCCTCATGGAATCTCGGATCACTCTCCTATGATTGGTACATTACTAGCAGGCTCAGGATCTGGGATTAGGGGTATGAGATTGGGAGTTAACTGGCTGCAAGACCAAACAGTAATAGATCACTGTAAAAACCAAATGGCTGAGTATTGGCATCTGAATCAGGGGTCTGCCTCCATGGATATAGTATGGGATGCTTCGAAGGCCACTCTGCGGGGTCACTTTGGACACATAAAAGGGATTATACTTAAAAATGATGAAGCTTATATAAATGCTACTGAGGCATCAATGCTAGCGGCAAGGGAAACTTTTGAGATGTTTCGTTCAAAAGATAACTATCAGGCTTGGATCGGGGCTAGACGAGCTCATGAGCTGAAACTACTGAATAGAGCTAAACGTAAAGAACTCATAGGACATCAAAAGCTGTTTGAATGGGGTAATAAATCTAGCAAAATCCTGGCTAATTTAATTAAAACTTAGTCATCCTCTATTGCAATCCCTAGAATTCTCTCTGCTAACGGATGTGAACTATCCACTACCACAGAAATTTTGAAAGAATTTAAAGAATTCTATAGTAACCTGTATAGGAGCCCCCCAGCCCCAGACCAAGTCTGTATATCTCAATTCTTAAGCAACTGCCAACTACCAGTGGTAGAGGATGCAGACAAGTTACTGTTAGATGCCCCACTCACCCTTGAAGAAATGTATCTGGCCATCAATAATCTTAAACCCAACAAGACCCCGGGACCTGATGGGATACCGGCAGAGTGGTATTTGAAGAGTAAAATGATATCTGCCCCTGCATTACTTAAAACCTTTAATGGGGCGTTCGATTCTGGTTGCTTGCCTGCCTCCATGAGGGAAGCACATATCACTCTCCTCCTGAAGCCAGGTAAGGATCCGGACACCTGCGACTCCTATAGACCCATATCCTTATTAAATTCGGATGTGAAAATACTCGCTAAGATTCTAGCAAACCGCCTGAAATTAATAATTGGGAAATTGGTATTTCAAGATCAAACAGGTTTTATTCCTGCAAGATCCACTAAACTAAACCTCAGAAGATTATTTGTCAACCTCCAGCACTTGCATAGTAACTCGGGATCCAGAACCCTTCTAGCACTAGATACAAATAAGGCTTTTGACACTGTCTCCTGGCAATACCTATGGACAGTGTTGGATGCCTTTCAGATTGGTGCCACCTTTAAGAAGTGGGTACAACTTTTATATACTGACCCTCTGGCTCGCGTTATTGTAAATAATCATCTCTCGGACCAGCTCCCCATAAATAGAGGCACACGGCAGGGTTGCCCACTGTCGCCATTGCTTTTTGCACTAGCAATGGAACCCCTGGCTGCGAGGATCAGAGTATTGGTGGATGGAAAATTAATAATGTACATGAGAAAATCTCCCTATATGCGGACGACGTCCTACTATATCTTGATAACCCGGGTTCCTCGTTGCGGAGGGTACTGGAGGTCTACGGAATGTTTGGTGATATATCTGGCTTAAAGGTCAAATGGACAAAATCAATATTATTCCATGTGGATCCAGTGTCCCCTGAGTTATTGCTGCCCAATCAGCCTCTACAAATCGTTCCCTCATTTAAATATCTTGGCATCAATATTTCAAGACGTAATGAAGACTATATAAAGTATAATCTCACCCCAGTACTACACAACATTGAAGGGAAGCTAAAAAGTTGGTCCGCACTGCCCTTGGACTTACTAGGAAGAGTAAATATAATCAAAATGATTATTGCCCCCAAGCTTCTATATATTTTACTAATGGCACCCTGCTGGATCCATAAATCCCACTTCCGCAACATCAATACTTTAGTACAGCACTTCCTTTGGGCAGGTAAAACACCTAGATTATCTCTTGACACTTTACGAATGCCAACTAACTTGGGAGGCCTAGCCTTGCCGCATTTCCAACTATATTATTTGGCTGCTCAGCTTACCTACGTTAGACGCTGGCTGCACTGCATTAGAGATGATGCCTCTCTAGATACTGAAGCTGATATAGCTACTTCATATGAGTCATTATGCAATGTGATATATAGGGGTAGCACAGTTATACCAGGAGAAAATACAATTTTGAAGATCTCCCTTAAAGTTTTTTATAAATCCATGAAGGTTGTAGGTGAAAAAATTGATAAATGCTCTCCTAGTTCCCCATTATGGTGTAACCAGCGCTTACCAGAATTCTTAACTATGGAAGGGGCAGATTTTTGGATCCAAAGGGGTGTAAAATACACACATCAACTCTATCAAAATGGTATTTTTAAAACATGGTCTCAAATGACAGCTGAGTTCCAGTTACCCAGATACTCTAAATTTAGATATTTTCAAATCAGACATGCTGCTATGTCCCAATTTAAATCCCTACAAGTACAACTAACTGCAGGGGTTGTAGAAAGCTGGCTATTAGCCAAAGATGATATAGGATTAATCTCCAAATTTTACTCTAACCTTGTCATCCACAAGTACTCACCACGTCTGAGTAAGGCCAGGGCATTATGGGAAAACTGGGGAGAAGAAATAACGCAGGAAGAATGGGCAGATTTCGCTGATACATACATGAAGTCAGTTGTATGCTCCAGGGATAAACGTATTCAGCTACGCTGGTTTCACCAGGTATATTATACCCCAGTTAAAATTGCGAAATTTGCTAGTGGAGCCAGCGATGTCTGTTGGAGGTGTGGACATAGCCCGGGTACCTTTCAACACATGGTATGGGACTGTACTATAATACAAGTATTTTGGCAGGAGATATCACTCTTTATGAATAATGTTCTGGAAATATCCACAATGTCCTCATATAAGGCTTATCTACTTGGTATGATAGACAACTGGCCTTTAAGTAAGCATAAAACAACTTTGGTTAGACTGCTATTATTCTATGCCAAAAAAGCCATCGCTCTTGAATGGAAAAACTCCTCAGCCCCCTCCATTAACTTATGGAAGAAATTAATTAATAATGCCCTCCCTCTATATAAGCTAACATGGATGGCCAGGGGGTCCTCAGCCAAATTTGACAAAGTATGGAAAAAATGGATAGATGCTTCAGAATCAGCGATTGATCACTTAGATATAAACCCACATATCTTAGACACCTTGTAAACTTATGATAAGGGAGTTTGGCCTCCTTCATTAAAAACCATCATATGTATGATTTCAGTGTACACTCACTTACTAAAAGCACAATAACTCAACCTACGGCCTCTTACTTATACTATACAGAACTGTCATAAATATGTGCTTGTTTCTTGCAATATATGATTACGGCTATATAGCTTGTTCAACTGTACTTTTTAGTCACTGTCAAAGATTGGGGATACTGTTTTGTCTTGTTTTGTTTTGTTTTATCTGTTCAAATGTCTAAAAAATCAATAAAAAGATAAAAAAAAAAAAAAAAAAAAAGCGGTCTCTTATTATGTGCATTTACTGGTGAAAAGTGGTCTCTTATGTGCATGTACTGGTGAGGACAGTTAGTGACATGGCTATGTACTCTGTAATGTGCTGCAGAAGATGTCAGTGCGATATAAATACTGTAAAAAACATTTTTTAAAAAGCCCATTGCTTAGCCCCACTCTACTTAAAAGTGCACTTCTGACTCCGTCCCTAACTCCACCCCCTGTCCGGTTTTCTCCATCAGCCGACCTGGCAACCCTACTCATGCCCGCTGGAAGAATTCCAGATCTCAGAGCAGCCACTTACTTAAGCCTGCATGAAAACAATGCTGCTGACACTGAAACAATCCTTAGCAGCAGACATTACCTCTCTCTCTAAATCTATGCACTCTGACATGGCAGACATGGAGGACAGAATTGCATATACAGAAGGCAGAGTGGCAGCCCTGACATTAGAGCACAATAAAATGGTGGACACTGTAGAAGTTATCACTGATGACATCTCCCAAGTAAAATTAAAGCTGATAGACATGAAGGATAGAAACAGGAGACAGAATCCTAAAATCAGAGGAATCCCAGAAGCGATCACAGGAGATGAACTTAAACCCTATTTGCTAAAGCTGTTTAAACTTCTCATTCCTCAAATACATGACAGAGAACTAAGAATTGACAGAGCTCACAGAGTCCCTAAACCCAAGCAACTCCCCATCAGCACTCCCAGAGATGTAATTCTCAGAATAGCTTTCTTCCATGTAAAAGAAGCTATCCTTTATGCCATGCGTAAACCCACCACGCTCCCAGACATCTACAAGCAAGTCCTGATCTTTCCAGACTTATCTCAACCAACTCTCCAGTTCAGAAAAGAAATGAAGGTGATAACAGCAACACTAAACAACCACCAGATCAGATACAAGTGGGGGTTCCCGCTCAAGCTTTTAATATCCAAAGCTGGCACCACACACGTCATTAAAAGTGTCCAAGAGGGTATGTGTCTCTTTAAGGACTGGAAGATCAAAGCTGACACTCCAGTATACTGTGATAGAAATGCCAACTCCAACTCTAACAAGCTGTTTGACCGGCAACAAAAAGAAAAAGGACAGCAGCCCGGATGATCCAATCCCACCCCAACAAAACTTGCTAATTCCCACTCAGAGGCACAGGCAGTTCACATCCTTTAGTGCCTCTTACGGACGACTCCCTACAAGGGAAGCAGATATATCCCCTGACCTAAAGTCGCCTTACCTTAACACCAGTGCGACTTACACGGGTTTAATAACTCTCTACACATTATCTTAGTTTTTTTTTTTCCTCTCTAGTGATTTTATTTTATTTTTTTTTCCTTCTCTCCTTATTATCTTTTTGCTCCTTGTTACCATATTGCTGTACTTGTTATGCATAATCTGGTAGTTACTGTTCCCATACCCTGGTGGCTATATTATCTGCAAAATAAGAAGGCATGCACTGTTTACAAAAATCTATTGAAATGTACTTGGTATATGAAAGGGCTCCTACTATCTAGACAAGCATCACACCACTGGTTACAGCCATGACAGTTTGTTTCACTACAATCAATCTGAATGGCTTGAATTCTCCTCAAAAGCGCTTCGCACTAGATAAAGAATTAACCCTTCTCAAAACAGATATTCTCTTTGCCCAGGAAACACACCTACTTGACATATCTCAATCTAGGTGTAAGATTAAAAATTTCCCTACTGTCATATTTACCAATTTCCATAAAAAAATGAGAGGTCTTTTAGTAGCTTTTAACTCAAATTTATCAGTGGTTATCAAAGAAACTATAAAAGATCCGATGAGTCAATATATGATAATAATCTGTGAAATAAATAACACCCTGTACACTTTAGTTAATGCATATGCCCCTAACTCTGGTCAATTAAATTTTTTTAAAAACCTCACCCATAAACTCAAACAACATCAAAAAGGGCTCTTAATAATTGCCGGAGACTTCAACATATGTATTGATCCAAAACTTGACTCCTCACACCCGAACAGAATTAAGCTCCCTTCACTTCAGAAAACACTCCATTTAGAAAATCTCTACGATCCATGGAGAGTACTGCATGCAAACGAGAAAGATTACACACACACCAGTCCAGCATACACAAGTCATGGTCACGAATTGACTTCTTCCTAGTAGATGGAGTCTCGCTCCAACTAGCCCAAAACTCCCAGATCCACCGATCACTTGGTCTGACCATGCCCCAGTTACTCTAGACCTACAAATTAAGTCTATGCCCCCCACTTTCAACACATGGAAAATGAATGACTCACTCTTTTCAACCACAACAGATAAACAATACCTTGGGCGATAACCTGAGGGATTATTTCCAAATAAACGACAACAGTGAAGTTAGCCCTCTGACATTGTGGGCAGCACATAAGGCCTATATCAGAGGAATCCTAATAAAACTGGGCGCTATTAAAAAAAGAAACAGAATAGCTAAAACCAATTCTCTCCTAGAGCAAATAAAGCACTATGAAAAGCTCTCCAAAGCTACTTCCTCCCAAACACTTGCTCAAAATTGTTTAAGCTGTGCCAAGAGTTAAGACTAGTATTGCAAGAAGAATACCAATTTCTCTTAAATAGAGCCAAACTATCAGCGTACTCACAAAGTAACAAGGCGGGGAAGAAACTGGCAGCAATCATAAAAGCGAGACAGATTAAAGCGCGAATTAAATGTATCACCCACCCTATTTCCAAAAAGATACTTTACAACCCGAAACACATTATAGATGCCTTTAGCGATTACTATAGCTCCCTATATAACCTACAAAATGACCCCGGTACACCCCAACCCTCAAAACAGATCATCAATGACTTCCTGGACAATTTAAACATACCCACTATCACTAAAACCCAACTAGACCTTTTAAATACCCCCATCACAGCAACAGAAATCCAATCAGCAATCAAAAGCCTAAAACCACGTAAAGCTCCGGGACCTGACGGCTTTACCAACTTTTACTACAAATCCTTCACTAATATACTAACACCACATATATGTTCCATGTTCAACATGGTCATGCTTAGTGGTACCCCTCCCAAGGAGATTTTAGAAGCCCGGATTTCAATCATACCTAAGCAAGGCAAGGACGACAGTAACCCGGCTAACTATCGTCCTATATCCCTCCTGAACGGGGACACAAAACTGTATGCAAAAGTCATAGCCTCTAGATTACTTCCAATTCTCCCCTCTGTGATCAAACCTGATCAAGTGGGATTCACGAAGGGAAGACAAGCAAGTGATGGAACCAGAAGATTTATAAACATACTACACTACGCTGAAATACATCGGGTGCCTTTTCTGTATCTCTCCCTTGATGCAGAGAAGGCATTCGATAGAGTACATTGGGGTTTCCTCTCAGCCACCCTAAACAAATTCGGCTTTACGGGACTGATACAAAAGGGTATAATGGCGTTATACACGTGCCCCACAGCAAAGGTAGCCGCCTCTGGTTATATCTCCAAAGAATTTACAATATCCAATGGCACTCGCCAGGGCTGCCCTCTTTCACCTCTCATCTTCACCCTCATAATGGAAGTACTGGCAACAGCCATAAGAACAAACCCAGAAATAAAAGGAATCCCAATAAACAACCACCCACATAAAATAGGGCTATTTGCCAATGATACAATCCTAGCGATCACTGACCCTCTTCACTCTTTCCCACCTCTTATTAGAACCCTAAGTAGTTTCTCAAAGGCTTCATGTTACAAAATCAACCAAACCAAATCTTACATATTAGATATACACGTTTCAGAGCAAACTGCACAAATTATCAAAGATAAATATCCCTTCTGCTGGGCATCCCATTCTATTCCATATCTAGGAGTTAACCTAACTAAAAAATCTGCAGACTTATACAAGGCCAACTATCTGCGACTTCTTAACAAAATCAAAAAAGAGCTACAAGACCTAGCATCTCATAATCTCTCCTGGTCCGGAAGAATAGCAGCATTTAAAATGCAAACCCTACCCAAAATTACATATATTTTGAGAACAGTAAATATTCCAATCAAATACCCCTTTTTTAAAGAAATCCATAGAATAATCGCGCAATATGTCTGGCAGGGTAAAAGACACAGGATAGCATCCAGGGTCCTGTCCCTTCCTAGGAAATTAGGTGGATTAGGGGTTCCTTGCATTTTAGCTCTACACCATGCATGTAATATTGAAATTTCTAAATCCTGGTGGTACAAATCAACAGAAGCTCCCCTGTGGGTTCAAATTGAAAGACACATTTTACAAGGAGACCTGAGTGACTTCCTAGTGGCACAACTTATCCAAAAATTAAAACAAGATAATATCTATCCTACATTACAAGCCACAGTTGCCTCCTGGCGCTATCTACTCAAAAATCATACAAGTAGAGAACTGACGACTCCCAAAACCCCCCTAACGCTAATACCCTTCCTAATCCAAAACATCAGACTGAATCATTGGACTACCAATGCAATCCCTGATATTAAAGACCTCCTCCTAAATGGAGAAATCAAACCTTTTCCCCAATTACAAACAGAACTCTCGCTGCCCCAACTGAATTTCTCACCTATCTACAGATTAAGCAACTGTGGACCTCTATACGAAACGAAATACCTTTGTTTCCTAAAGACATTATGAAATTTGTCAGTGCAACAATCCCACTTAGAAAAGGCATCTCTGTTTGCTACATGGAAATCCTCCGGTCTTCTGAAAACTGCATTCAAAAATATGTAAAATATTGGTCCTATGAACTGAACACAGACATCTCGGTTGAGCAGATAAGGATAGCGTCCTCTTATGTAGCAAAATATTCCAGATGCAATTCACACTGGGAAACATTCCAGAAGATTCTACTTCATTGGTATGCCACACCCTCACACCTTTCCAAATATAAAGATGGACCTCCTGCTGACTGCTGGAGAAATTGCAACTTCATAGGCACTCTACCCCATATACTATGGTAAGCCTATATCAGCCCTCTGGAGGGAAATAAATACCTATATCGCCTCTACTATATGGCCCTCCTTTAAACTAACCCCCACACTAGCTATTCTCCATGTTGGCCTGGACAACATCCCAGCCCCTTACAGACTAGAAATTACACAGATTTTATGCGCCACCCGACATCTGATAGTATCAAACTGGCGCGATCCATCACCACCCACATTAGTACAAATCGTAGCTCAAGTCACCGCCAACATGAATATGGAGAATAAGCTACAACATGTGTCTAACCAGCTGCTTTAATGCCTTACCCTCATTATAATTTCCTAAGGAACTCCTTTCACATCACATCATTACACCACTCAAATATAGCCCCATATTTGTTATTTGTTGTTTCTTGTTGTTACCTTGTTCTGGTTCTTAAACCCAGCATTGTTCAAATTCTTTCATTAAGTGTTTCTTTGATCAACACTTGTTTATGCAAAATGCCAAATGTATGCTTTCCTCTAGATACTGTTGCTATGTATACTTGTACCCATACATTTTTGGCAATAAAAATTAATAATAAAAAAAAAAACCTACCAAGACAAGGCCGTCCACCTAACCTCACAGGCCGAACAAGGAGAGCGCTGATCAGAAATGCAGTCAAGAGGCCCATGGTGACTCTATACGAGCTGCAGAGATCTACAGCTCAGGTGGGGGAATCTGTCCATAGGCTAACTATTAGTTGTGCACTGCACAAAGTTGGCCTTTATGGAAGAGTGGTAAGAAGAAAGCCATTGTTAATAGAAAAGCATAAGAAGTCCCGTTTGCAGTTTGCCACAAGCCACGTGGGGGACACAGCAAACATGTGGAAGAAGGTGCTCTGGTCAGATGAGACCAAAATGGAACTTTTTGGGCAGAATGCAAAACTCTATGTGTGGCGGAAAACTAACACTGCACATCACTCTGAACACACCATCACCACTGTCAAATATAGTGGTGACAGCATCATGCTCTGGGGGTGCTTCTCTTCAGCAGGGACAGGGAAGTTGGTCAGAGTTGATGGGAAGATGGATGGAGCCAAATACAGGTCAATCTTGGAAGAAAACTTCTTGGAGTCTGCAAAAGACTTGAGACTGGGGCGGAGGTTCACCTTCCAGCAGGACAACGACCCTAAACATAAAGCCACGGCAACAATGGAATGGTTTAAAACAAAACATATCCATGTGTTAGAATGGCCCAGTCAAAGTCCAGATCTAAGTCCAGTTGAGAATCTGTGGCAAGATCTGAAAACTGCTGTTCACAAACGCTGTCCATCTAATCTGACTGAGCTAGAGCTGTTTTGCAACGAAGAATGGGCAAGGATTTCAGTCTCTAGATGTGCAAAGCTGGTAGAGACATACCTTAAAAGACTGGCAGCTGTAATTACAGCAAAAGGTGGTTCTACAAAGTATTGACTCAGGGGGCTGAATAATTACGCACACCCCACTTTGCAGTTATTTATTTTTTTAAATATTTGGAATCATGTATGATTTTCACTCCACTTCTCACATGTACAACACTTTGTATTGGTCTTTTACGTGGAATTTCAATAAAATTGATGCATGTTTGTACCAGTAATGTGACAAAATGTGGAAAACTTCAAGGGGGCCGAATATTTTTGCAAACCACTGTATTAGATTTCTGCTGTGATTTTTAGTTTTTATTATATTCATCAAAAAAGACATGAATTGTGTCAAAAAAAAAGATTTATTTAACTTTCTGTGCTGACATTTTTCAAATAAAGTAAAAATTCTATATACATTTTTGTCTAAATTTATTGTGCTACATGTCTTTGATCAATAAATCGACACTTATTGGATTTTTTTTTTGTTTTGGTAAAAGTTACAGCATTACAACCTATGGTGCAAAAAAATAGCGGAAAATTACACTTTGTGACAAAAATAAAAAAAGTTTCAATTTCTGCCAACTTGTGACAGAAAAAAAAGAAATTTGCCATGGACTCACCATGCCCCTCTCTGAATATTTTGGGGTGTGCAAAATGGGGTCATTTGTGGGGTGTGTTTACTGTCCTGGCATTTTGGGAGGTGCTAAATTGTAACCCTGTAAAGCCTAAAGGTGCTCATAGGACTTTGGGCCACTTAGCGCACCTAGGCTGCAAAAAAACTGTCACACATGTGGTATCGCCGTACTCAGGAGAAGTAGTATAATGTGTTTTAAGGTGTATTTTTTACACATAACCATGCTGGGTGGGAGAAATATCTCTGTAAATGACAATTTTTTGATTTTTTTACACAGAATTGTCCATTTACAGAGATATTTCTCCCACCCAGCATGGGTATGTGTAAAAATACACTCCAAAACACATTATACTACTTCTCCTGAGTACGGCGATACCACATGTGACACTTTTTTGCAGCATAGGTGCGCTAAGGGGCCCAAAGTCCAATGAGTACCTTAAGGATTTCACAGGTCATTTTGAGGCATTTGATTTCTAGACTACTCCTCATGGTTTAGGGCCTCTAAAATGCCAGGGCAGTATAGGAACCCCACAAGTGACCCAATTTTAGAAAGACAACACTCCAAGGTATTCCGTTAGGAGTATGGTGAGTTCATAGATTTTATTTTTTGTCAGATCAGACCCTAATCTGCCCCCTGCGGGCACCCAATTACCCGCCCACACCCTCAGATCACCCTCAGACCCCCTCCCCCCGATCACCTCGCCAGTGCATTGCTTGCATCTATTCTCCCCTCTAATCACACCCTGATCACCTATCAATCACCCCGTCACCACCTGTCACTGCTACCCGTCAGATCAGACCCTAATCTTCCCCTTGCGGGTCTGATCTGATGGGTAGCAGTGACAGGTGGTGACAAGGGATGATTGATGGGTGATCAGTAGGTGATTAGAGGGGAGAACAGATGTAAACAATGAACTTGGGAGGTGATCTGAGAGTGGGTCTGCGGGCGATCTGAGAGTGTGGGTGGGATCAGTTGCCCGCAAGGGGCAGGTTAGGATCTGATGGGTGGCAGTGACAGGTGGTGACAGGGGGTGATTGATGGGTGATTGACAGGTGATTGACAGGTGATCAGTGGGTGATTACAGGGGAGAATAGATGTATACAGTATATGGGGGGAGGGGTCTGGGGAGGACCTAAGGGTGTGTGTGTGTGTGTGTGTGTGGGGGGGGTGATCAGGAGCCCCCAAGGGGCAGTTTAGGACCTAATCTAAAATATAGCGTTGACAGATAGTGACGGGTTGATTGATCAGGGGGGTGACTTGGTGCAAACAGTGGTCTGAGGGGGTGATCGGGGGGGTCTGAGGGGTGCTGTGGGCGATCAGGGTGGCAGGATCAGTGTGTGTGTGTCTACATACACAGCTGCCACCAGGGGAGGAGGCAGCCTGTATAATACACTTTGTATACATTACAAAGTGTATTTTACACTTTTTCAGGGGAGATCGGGCTGTTTACAACCCCCTGGCACTTCTAAATGGCCGGCCGGTTGATGTTGCGGGTGGGCGGAGCCTAATTCCGGCGGATGCGTGTGCATCCCTGCGCGTGATCCCTGGCTAATTAGTCCCCCAGGTGCCACCGCCGATCTGCTTTACGCGGTCCTGGGGGTGCCACTTTGCCGCCGCCTATTGGTAGTGGACGGTCGGCAAGTGGTTAAAGTTTCCAAAAGCACTTACCGTATATACTCACATATAAGCCGAGGTACCCACTTTTCCATCAAAAATCAGGAAAAAGTGGTTGACTCTCATATTAGCCGAGGGTAGGAAATGCAGCGGCTTCTGAGTTTCGATAAACAAAGTAAATGCAAAATTTAATTGCAATTACGTTTTCAAATTACCCCTTTTTTAGGGTCCAGAATCCTTCATAGCATTCAAGCTGCTTACTGCTGCAGGAAGTGAACAAATTGTTGGTGAATTTACAGACTGGGCTGATGGCAGGCAGAGCTCATTGTAAGTACAGTAAAATTCCAGTAGAATCTGGAAGTCAGCTGTATGCAAGACTCGTACGATCACTGGTAATATTACAGTGACCACATGTACAAGTCCAGCATACAGCTAACTTCCAGATTGTACTGAATATTTAATGTGCTTAGTGAGCCCTCCCTGCCATCAGCCCATGTCCCTTGAGAGCTTGCATATTTTAAACTTGGCGTTTACCTGTGTTTGTACAGTAGTCTGGGAGCCCTCTTTAGCCATCTCACAAGCAGCCCGTCAGCCTGGCTCTTTACAGCCACTCGCTGTTCCTCAAGTTGCCACTAGAGGGCATTTAAGGGATAAGACACAGCAGGAGCTGACGTCACCTTCATACACTGCTCCCCAGAAATCTCATGGCTGCAAAACTCTGTGCAAACGCTGTTCTGTGTCCCGGTCACTTATCCATGCCGCTCATCTCCAGGATGTTCATCATGGCAGCAAATCTGTCCTGTGCTGCACATATTTGCAGGACTGCAAATACCGCTCTGTCTTCCTCTCCATCTCCCCACAGCTTATTTGATCGAAGCAGGCATGATCCACTCTGCTCTTCTCTGGTTTGCTTATCTCCGCCGCTCATCTCCAGGACATTCATGGCTGCAAACCTGTGCAGTGCCGCTCTGTCTCCCGGTCGGTCTCCCCGCAGTTAATCTGACCGGATGCAGGCACTTGAGGGGCCCATACACTTAACGATTTTCCTGCCCATATACAGCAGATTCGATCACTGTGATCGAATCTGCTGTGAAATCGTTGCGCAAACACTGACAGAACGATCGATCTCCATCCAAAATCAATCGTTCCCGTCGATCGGTCCGTGCGGAAGATTTTGCTCGATCGCCGGCGGGTTGGGAGTGCGTCGATAGCGGCGTTCGAATGCCCGACGACCGACGCTAGCGGCAATACATTACCTGCTCTGCGTATCCCCTCTGTCCCCGCTGCTCCTTCTCCGCTGGGTTACAGGTTCCGTCTGGCTTCACTTACTTCCTGTCACGACAGGAAGTTTAAGCAGTCTCCGGAACAGTAGAGCGCCAGCCGGAACCCAGAGCCCAGCAGGAGAAGGAGCAGCGGGGACAGAGGGGGACTTGCGCCGGCCGGAGCAGGTAATGTACAGTTGGCGGGGGGCAGCGGCAGCTCCACAGATTGTGATCGGTTTCATGCTGAAATCGATTCACAATCTGTTTGCAGTAAAGGCAGCCATACGATCCCTCTCTGATCAGATTTGATCAGAGAGGGATCTATCTGTTGGTCGATCTGATGGCAAAATGATCAGTGTAACAGCTTGCTCGGATGTCTGTATGTCTGTTATTCCCCTCTACAGTCTGTACTCCGTTCCCTGCAAGCAGGTCAGCCCACACGACTTAAAAGTATATGACTCACATATATGCCGAGGGGGGGACTTTTCAGCACTTTTTCTGTGCTAAAAAATACAGCTTATATGCGAGTTTATACGGTACATTTTCACAAGCACTTACTGAACAGCAATTGCTCAGTCCCAACTGCCAAAAGTAGGGAGGCTGGCCAAGGGGTGTTGTTGTAAAGAATAAAGAAAATCCTGAGAATTTTCCATGAGGAGATGAACTAGTCCAAAACCTGACAGATCTGTCAGATTTTTACTGCCTACTGTCCCCCACTGCAGCATAAGAGAATAGTAATTAAAATGGGTGTTTGAGGACATTTTGGGCCATATGCAATTCACTTTTTCTCCTGAGTTTTTTACTAGGTGATAGTTTCAAAATTGTCTATAAAATGCATTGTAAACCCCCAGGACACAAGAAAATGCTCAAAATAATTTTGATAGTATTCTTTATCCTACTTTTCGGTTCTTTTTTAATTACAAAATGCTGAAAAGTTACTTTAAAATGAAGATGAAAAATTATCTCCTAGAAGAAAACTCAGGAGAAAAAGTTAATTGCATATGGGCCTTTTTATCTTAGCAACTTTGCAAACGGTCAGATGAATAATACCGTATGTAACATTCTTTTCAAACAAAAAATAAATATTTAAATTTAATGTATTGTGAAGAAGTGGAAGACGGGAAGGAAGACGTCGCTCCTGCAGATGGTGGTGCTGGACTCACTGAGACAGCTGGGTTTTCACTTATACTGCACAGTTGAAGTAATTGAGTAATGAGTGCGCTGCTTGTTTCTGGCTCCTTCCCAGGTAAAACGTATGTCCCGCTTGGAATGAGCTCACTTGCCATTCCAAGATAAACATGCCTTGGCTTCATAATATCAGAAGCAGCTTACACACTGAACAGTGGACAGTTGTGAGTCTGCTTTTGCACAATACAGGCTGTACGCTGACTCAATCCAGTCACAAGGTCTGGCAACTGACTATTCATGTGCCTTAAAGGTGACTCTAGTTATATATGTTACGGCCAGAACCCGAAGTCTGGCCACTTCGGGTCCTGGCCGGTCAAATCGAGAAGTGGCCGGCTGATGCGGCCAATGTCAGAAACATTTTGCAGTTGCGGACTTTGGCCGGCCAGAACGCATTGTGGCTATATGCGGCCGGCCAAGTCCCGAAGCCCTGCTCCCCCGCTGCCTGCTCGCTTGTCTCTCCCCCACTGCCTACACTACTCAAATCTCAGATCAGGGCGACCGGACCGGAGAAACGGAGAGAGGCAGAGCAGCGCACAAAGCCACCTGGAGGACGCGTACACTTCAATGCGGAAGTGCCATTCATTTGGCACTTCCGCATGTGAAGTGTACAGGTCCGGGCGGGTAGCGTGCGCGCTGTTCTGCCTCTCTCCGCCTCTCCGGTCGTCTTGATCTGACTGAGGCCTGTGAGTAGCGCAGGCAACCCCCCCAGCCATGCACAGCGGCCAGAAAAGCCCCCCCCCCCCAGCTATGCACAGCGGCCAGAAAAGCCCACGCCCCCCCCCCCCCCACCATGCAAATTGCCCCCCCCCCCAGCCGTTCAAAGGATTATAATTTTATTTAAAAAAGCCCCCCAGCCATGCAAAGCCCCCCCAGCCATGCAAAGTACCCCCCAGCCGTGCAAAGCACCCAGAAAAGCCCCCCAGCCATGCAAAGCTCCCCAGCCAAGCAAGGCGTCCAGCAAAGTACCCCCCCAGACATGCAAAACGCCCAGCAAGGCACCCCCAGCCATGCACAGCGCCCAGCAAAGCACCCCTAGCCATGCAAAGCACACAGCAACGCACCCCCAGCCATGCAAAGCCCCCCTCCCCAGCCATGCAAAGCGCCCAGCAAAGCACCTCCCACCATGCATCCCCCCCACTGTAATTTGATCTATCCCCTGTGTCACCTGACTGCCACAGCAGAGCAGCTAATTTGAAAGTGCAGTATGCTAATTTGAAAGCGCAGGATGTTAACAAATATGTCAGCTTCCATGAAATCAGGAAGTAGACACGCTGCTGATTTGTTGCAGGATTGTGCATCAGCTGTAACAAAGATGTTCTGGGATTTGTGCGTTTTGGACTTTGGCCGACTGACTTTGGCCATTTTGCAAACTGGCCAGCCAATGTCAGAAATCCCCAGCATTTTGGACTTTGGCCGACGTCAAATCGGCCAGTTCTAGAAACGGCCGGCCAATTCTAGAATTGGCCGATTTCTGGTTTTGGCCGTAACATATACATCATTCACAACCACCCAGACCCATCACTAGGAGCTTAGATCCTGGGTTAGCAGCCTGGATATTATTTGGCAAAGGAGCGTGGAATATGGGGGCATGTTGTGCCCACCAGCAGTGCCCCAAATGTTGGGAGATGGTCGGCTTCTCTACTGTTTCCATAGCTACGGCATATAAAGAATGCCAGGAGATGCGCGGCGTACCTGCTGTTTCTGTGGCTGCAGAGGATGTATACAAGAACTGAAGTGCGGATAGGGGGTGGAGGTACAGATGCTCGTAGACCAGGCCAGGGATCACATGGGGCCAGGTAGCCAGTGAGAGAGGAGTGAGACTCTCTTAAGTTACCCCACTGCTAGGTTCATGTACATTTGGCCTCACCCTTAACCATGCCCACTTTCCCACTGCATGGTCACACCCATTTCTCCCTTGGTGCTCGGCCCCTGCGACAACCGAAGTGTTTAGCCCTTTTGCAAATTGTTAATTTAAACCATAGTTCAGTTTTCTAATTGTTCTGTGTTCTCTTCAGCTAGTTACACATGCTAGATTTAACTTGGCCTAATTTAGTGGATGCACAGGCGTCCCCCAACATTACCCAATGACGGGACCATTGCCCAACTGACACGAAACGCATTGTTCTCCTCCTCACCCCACATACCAGAAGCAATTCCGTTGTGTGGTGTGCACCTCTATGCCCCCTACAGCAACCAATCCTGAGGCTTCCCTCTCTTTAGGAAAATAACTCTTTTTGAACCCGAGCTTCGGGCTCAGGTTCCCTTTAATGAAAATTGAATGCTGCTTTAAATTTCAACACTCAAAGCCGTCAGGCACCAATGGTGCATGAACCTTTGTAATCTATACATTTCTCTTGAAGTTGCACTTACAGTGTGTAGATAGAAAAAGCGTGTATTAGGCCTGCCTGCTGGTCATCTCTGCCCCTGAGCTTGGCCGGAGCTGCAGGAGCGGTGGTAGCATGGAGCGAGGGGCAGTGGGCGGTGCCTAGCCATGTGGATGCCGTCTGACGTCACAGGAGCTCCGACCAAGCTCAGGGGCAGAGAGAGGACCCACAGGCAGGCCTGACACACTTTTTTTTTATCTACACACTGTAAAGTTGCACTTACAGTGTGTAGATTAAATATATATATATATATTGATTAAAAGGTTAATGCACTATTGGAGCTCCCCATTTCTTTTCTTCTTGTCTCTCTGCACAGGACACTGGCACCACCCAGGCCAGTACTGGGAGAAGCACCTTAAGCATGAATCACTTAAAGAGACACTGAAGCGAAAAAAAAAAATATGATATGGTGAATTGATTGTTTACTATGAATAATTACTAGAAGATTAGCAGCAAAGAAAATATTCTCATATTTTTATTTTCAGGTATATAGTGTTTTTTCTACCATTGCATCATGCTATAATATGTGCAGATTACACAACATTCAGCATTCAAAATGAGCAGTCTGTGCACTAATGACCTCTCCTCTAGCAGAGGAAAAGAAAACAGTTGAGATAATAAAAGTCAGATAACAGCCCTCTCCAAGACTAAATTTAGTCGGAGAGTTAATGGCTTGTTTGCATAGAGATAACAACTGGAGTTTCTTAACTCTTCCTGTACTGGAAACAATTAGACTGATGTATCTGATCTTAATGTTTTATTTCTTAGCTGTACTACACATACAAATCATAATATCATCATTTTTTTTTCGCTTCAGTGTCTCTTTAAAGAGGAGCTGTTAGGTATAAGGTCTCAGAGAAAATAAACACATATATCAGTAGCTAAAGATTGGCTGTACTTACATTACATATGCATTTCACTGTCCACGTTTGGATTTTACAGAATTTGTATATAGTATATGCAGAGATAGATGCTCCTGACAGCTCATGGCAGGCTCCATGTTTTTCTGTCAAATGTGTCGTCATGTCCTGCCTGCTTCCTGATCACAGATAAGCTTGTACTTGAACAACAGTGTGCAGTTAATATTAATGAGCCATGTGGCTAGGAACAATAGCTGACTCCTGCAGAGTACTCTGCCCGAGATTTATCAGTGCTACGCGATTACAAGCTGCTGTAACGTCTCATTAGCAGCCGAGGGGAGAGCCCCAGAATGCTTTGCAGTATGGTATGCGGCTTGCGTCTTCTTAAGAATAACAGCCTTGCTGATAAGCACACATCAAAGGTAACTGAGATTTTTATCTTCACTAATTGCTTTTGGGCTTCCTTCTAAACTGTTTAACACAGGAGAATAGAGGTTTAAATTAGCTTCTGCAGCCTGACAGTTACTCTTTAAAGCACCATCAGTTCACTAAAGCAGCACAGGATTCTTTGTTTTAGTTAGTAATGCTTATGATTATTGATTAAGCATGTTCCAAGCGGCATAATAATGTGCATCTTCCAGATCAGCTGTACTCTTGAGCAACAACAGCCTCTCTTCCACAAACAGCTCCGTATGTTCTGGCCGTCTGTAATTTGGGCACAGGGAGAAGCCAAAAGATGGCTCTCCATGCGCTAGGTAATCTCAGGAAATATATTATATATATATATCGCCCTACTAAATACATGCATAAGTTTTGGGTCCGGCTCCTGAATTACAGTAATTTTATTGTGATTCGGACTGCACCGCCACTATAGCTGTAATTAACATTACATTTTACATCACACACTTGAAATTGGTAATTGGGTACAAGGTGTGTGTGTGTGGGGGGGGGGGGGGGGGAATCTGTGTTGCAGCTTGTAAGAAAAAAGAGTTCCTGTGCCTGGAAGTCCTTGTGTAATTGGTCCTGAAGCAATGATCCGATAGGAGTAGGGTGAGGTAGTTCCTGGGTGGAAGGAATCATTTGCAATTCTGGCTGCCCTGGAGTGCAGCCTAGAGTAGTACAGGAGGAATAGAGATGAGAGGGGGAAGATCTTCTCTGCAGCTTTGATGACTCTCTGTAGCTTGTGCTTGTCCCTAGTGGAGGCACCCACGTACCATACAATAATGGAGGAGCAGAGAATCCTCTCAGTGGTAACAGAGTAGAACTGAGTCAAAGGGTGCAAGACATGCCACATTGTTCAGCTGTAGCAGGAAGAACAGCCATTGTTGAGCCTTTTTCTGCGTTTTAAAGACATTACCATCTCAATTTAAGCTACTGGAGATGGTGGTACCCAGGAGGCGAATCCTGGGGACTCTGGTTACCTTAAAGCTCTCAATGAGAAAGGGGCAGAGTTCAGAGGGACGATGGTCATTTCATTTCAACAGTTTTGCTGAGTTGAGGACAACCTTGTTTTCCTTACACCAGTTGCAGATCTTCTCAATCACCTGGTGGTAGGTTTGTCCGCCACTCTTGTCTAAGAGGCCTGTGATGGTGGTATCGTCTGCGAACTTGATCAGTTTGACAGAATTATTCTGTGAGGTGCAGACGTTCATGTATGGGGATAACAAAATTGGCAACAGGAGACATCCTTGGGGAGTGACTGTGATAGTGGTTTGAACTATCGAGGCAAAGGTGCTGAGCATCACCACTAGAGATGGCCCGAACCTCCGATTTTCGGTTTGCGAAACGTGAATGCTAACTTCTGCGAAAGTTCGATTCGTGCAAACTTTCGCGAACCGCAATAGACTTCAATGGGGAGGCGAACTTTGAAAACTAGAAACATTTATGCTGGCCACAAAAGTGATGGAAAAGATGTGTCAAGGGGTCTAACATTTTTGCATGGATAAGTGGGATAGACGCCAAAAGTCCCGGGGAAAAATCTGGATTTGACGCAAAGCAGCGTTTTAAGGGCAGAAATCACATTGCATGCTAAATTGGAGGCCTAAAGTGCTTTAAAACATATTCGATGTGTATACATCAATCAGGGAGTGTAATTAGAGTACTGCTTCACACTGACACCCCAAACTCACCGTGTAACGCACCACAAACAGCTGTTTGTGTAGTGACGGCCGTGCTGGACTGGTGCGCACCACGGCCAGAGTGTAGGCCGTGGCGGTTTTCAAGCCCAGTGCTTTAAAACATTTGCATGTGTATACATCAATCAGGGATTGTAATTAGAGTACTGCTTCACACTGACACACCAAACTCACTGTGTAACGCACCGCAAACAGCTGTTTGTGTAGTGACGGCCGTGCTGGACTGGTGCGCACCGTGGCCAGAGTGCAGGCCATGGCGGTTTTCAAGCCCATATGGTCGCCAGGCTGTGGTAGCACAATGATAGAACAACAGTGACTGTCAGGTAGGTATATGCAGTGATGGGTATCATAATGTGCACTTGTCACACACAGACCGGTACCGGACAGGCACAGTGACACTGCTTGCACTCACGTAGGTAGGTGGGTGCACTGTGAACAACAGGTAGGTATATGTAGTGATGGGTATTACAATGTGCACCTGTCACACACACACAGGTAGTCACTGAATGTGCTGGGCCTGGCAGTGGCACACACAATAGGAATTACCAAGGCTGTCTATGCAACACAAGTGTCAGTGGGACACACACACACACCAAAAATTGGATCACAACGACAAGATTAGCTCTCAAAAGAGCTGTTGAGGGGTGCTTTTTTTAGCAATAAGAATCAGCAAGGGGCACGCTAAGAAGCCTACAAGAGCCTAACTAAGCTTTCCCTATGAGAGTCTGCAGCAGCTTTACCTTCTCTAATGAATGCAGGCACACGAGTGAGTCCAATGCCTGACGCTGCCTGCCTTTTATAAGGGGGGAGTGGCTCCAGGAGGGAGTGTAGCCTGATTGGCTACAAAGTGCCTGCTGACTGTGATGTAGAGGGTCAAAGTTGACACTAATGATGTAGTATAGGAAGCGAATCGAACCGCCATAAAGATCGCGTTCGTGGACAAACGCGAACCACCAAAATTCGCCGACGAACCGTTCGGGCCATCTCTACTCACCACATGGTTCCTGTTTATAAGTCCTTCAGCCACGTGCAGAGAGAAAATCAATCAGTAAAGCGATTGAAATCAGATCGAACCTGTCAGAAATCTGCCCAAAAAACTCATTGTGTATTCCCAGCATTAGGGCTGAGGCCTTTTTTTAGAAGTCCAGCCTAGCTCTACAGGTGAATTTAACCAAATAAGTGTAGCAAATGGATGTTGCCTTATTGCAAGCATTTTGCATAGGACTCCTGAGCTATAGGTTGAGACCCACAGTAGTAGCCAGCACTCAAATGTCATAATTTTTAATTTTCCATGTGACCAACACACATATGACATAGGAAAACACTGTGTGCAAATTTTAGGCTAAACCAACTTAAGCATGCTAAAGATCTTCCTTTCTAAATATTTATTTTAATTTTTGGTGCCGTTTAATCGGTCAAACAAATAAACACAGGAAAGGGTAACCTTACAAAATGGACTCCTTTTAAAAATTCAAATGATCCGTGTTTTGATTTTATTTAGTTGGCAAGATAATGATCAGCCTACGCAAACCATATGTCATTAAGAAAATTACAAGGAACGTATGGAAAAAAAATGGGTTCTAAAAATATCTAACGTGGTCCTGAGCAATGAGTGCACTTTACTTATATGCCGTGGACATAGGCTGAGTGTGCCGGTCAAACGCAGATGAGAAGAGTGTAAATATTATTACAGACATTAAGGTTTAGCGTTCGGAGGTCATGGGTAGAATGAACTATACTCCTTTCACAGAAAAACTTAAACTGTGGACAATAAGCCAGACTAACTGTCCATTTATGGGGGATTAAGTAATGACGCAAGTCAAATCTGTGTAATCAATACTTTACCTCTGTTGACACGGGAGCCAAAGAGAAACTGCAGCTATTTTTTCCAGATTCTCAGAGTGCAAGTTGAATATGTGATGTTTAACTATTTGAAAACAACATCATTTTTAAAAACATTTTAACATTTATCTAAAAGTTTTTTCATGGGTTGTGATAGATCTATCAATTTATATAGAAATTAAACGTTCAGAGCATATATATATATATATATATATATATATATATATATATATATATATATATATATATACATACAGTTGTCTTTTTGGTTTTTAATTTTTTACAAATTTGATAACACAGCCCACCTCCTAGTAATATGTAAGCTCCATGTAATTAGGAAGAAGATTTAATTACACAATAAGTCTACTGTATGTATAGACATTGTAAAAATCTAGGATGGAATCCCAATTCATCAAATGCTTATGCCATTTACATGCTGCAGCCACATTACAGCCATTAAAGGAAACCTGAGATGAAAAAAAAAGTATTTATACAAACTTGGGGTTTCCTCTAGCCCCGTCAGGCCTTTGGCTCAATTGCAGTTCTCCCGGGCCACCTCTATTCCTCCGCTGACAGGGTTAATTTTTCATGGACTAAAGGCCCCAAAAATCTGGACACCCAAAAATGTGGATGGATGGGGGGGGATGGAATTAGCAGCGCCCTTTTAAGGAGTAATAAGTGGGGCTAAACTGTGGCCGTAGTCACCTTTTTTTAAAACTTTTTTTTAGCTAAACCAAAATAATGGCTGCAGCAGGCTATTTCATACCTATCTGGCTCTCACTACTTAAAGGACACCTGAGGTGAAAATACACTAATGAAATAAACAATTGTATCTATCTTTCTTCTCCTAATAATGACTTTTTAAGATATTCCAGTTTTATTTTATGTTTAAATCTACTTTTAAAGTTTTAACAGTTTTATTGTTTTTGAGCAAGGACACATTCATTGAAGTATGCCAGAGCTAAAATGTATTAACTATAGACCATTTTTATCTCTTCCCTGCTCTCAGAAGCCATTTTCTGCTAGGAAAGTGTTTTATAGTTGGAATTTCTTATCAGTGAGGGTTACACTGTAGTCGCTTCCTGTCTGAGTAAGGACTGAGTCAGCCACCTACATACCTGATATTTAACTCTTTCAGACAGAGAAAGAAAAAATGGAACACAGCATAGTTATGTGTGTGCTAGGCATGTCTATCTCATCATGTTACGTCACCTCGGGTATCCTTTAATACTTGGGGGCACCTCTAGCTACTTAATATTGAGGGTACTTCTGGATACCTAATACTAAGGGCCAGGGCCGGATTTGTACTTTTTACCGCCCTAGGCCAACTATACCATATGTATGGTTATCTCTGTGTGCCCCAAAGAGAATTCTCCTTATTTTCCATCATTGGTTTCACAGACAATAGCTATTTTAGTAATACGCATATAGATTATAAGTTATGTTTGCCATCTTGTTAATGATGGACCCATTTATTGTGTCACAATGTGAGTTAGGCTGATGTGTACAGTACCTTCAGGATAGAGCTTGCATGTCTTGCAGGGATGACAAGTACAGACAAACAAACAAATGTTAAAGCTGTCCTTGTAGATAGGGATGGCTGCATAGAACAGCTTTACTGCCCTCCACTGAGCCGCCCCTAAATTTCTAGTGCCCTAGGCCATGGCCTATGTGGCCTTGCCAGAAATCCAGCCCTGCTAAGGGCCAGGGGCACCTGTAGCTACCTATAATGGGCAAGGGAACCAAGGGAGAAGTGACAACTGGGACAGCCAGCACACTTGCGGTGCAGTTTGGCAGGGATTTGTAGGTTCATGGAGGGCTAAGTGTAGAGTGCCAGGGCATCTGTGCCTAAGGGTCTTGTGAGGTAAATCCAGGCCTGCTGATACTTTTTCTACCTTGTCTGCCCAGAAACCAGGCTGCTTGTACCATAAAGTATGCACGGGCATTAAACATTGTGGTAATGAGCATGTTTTGGATGCATGCCTGACCCGAAAGTATGGGCTTTACGGACAGCAACATTTTTGTTTTGTTTGGAGGGACTGCCCATCCAAATATGTATGGTTGGCAATCTTGTCCGCTGGCCGTCTAGGTCTATTTTCCAATCGCCACCTGTCATCACATATTGCCACATTGGGAACGTTCTGCATCTGGGCAGTAGTGCTGCAGAAGATCAAGGTGGCCTGGGAGGACAGCAAAGGAGCCTATAGCCTGAAGAGGAAGGAAGACCCATGTAGGTATAAATGCTTTGTTTTTCAATTCCGGTACACTTTAAGGACACCTGAAGTGTGTGGCATATGGAGTCTGCCATATTTATTTCCTTTTAAACAACACCAGTTGCCTGGCATCCTACTGATATTTCCTGCATTTATAGTGTCTGAATCACCCACCTGCAACAAGTTTGCTGCAAATCCAATCAAACTTTTGACATTTACTGATTCAACCTCATTATTAGGGATGCTCGTTCACATTTCACAGAAATGCAATTTCCGCATTTCCATTTGGAAATTGTATTTCCGCATCGGAATTCAGAAATCGGTAATAGAAGTGCGGTAGGCGTACTAGGCAGATTGTTGCTGAAATTGCGGAAATTTTCGCAGAAATTTTCACCAACTTTCACCTTCATTTTCTCAAAAAGTACAAGATCTTTTTGAAAGATTTTTTTGCCACCTGTTCCCACTCTTCTGCTTTACAAACCCTCAAAATGTGGTGTTTCTAGCACCTATTGGGGCTTTGCTATTAACCGCTAAAGTCGGCGGAAATGTAAAATGCAGAAAATCCGCATTACCATATGCGGTATGCCGCCGACTTAAGAGGTTAATGGTAAAGCCCCCATAGGTGCTAGAAACCCCAAATGTTCCGGGTATATTAAGTAAAAGAGTGGAAACAATAGGCAAAAAAACTTTCAAAAAGACTTTGTACTTTTTGAGAAAATCAATGTTAAAATCAGCGGAAATATAAAATGCAGAAAATCTGCACCACATGCGGTATATCGCCGAATTTGGAGGTTAATAGCAAAGCCCCCATAGATGGTAGAAACACCAAATGTTCAGGGTATGTTAAGCAAAAGAGTGGAAACAAGAAGCAAAAAAAAAAAATCTTTCAAAAAGACTTTGTACTTTTTAAGAAAATTAATGTTAAAGTCGGAGAAAATGTAAAATGCAGAAAATTCTCATTACCATATGGGGTAAGCCACAGATTTTAGAGGATAATAGAAAAGCCCCCATAGATACTAGAAACATCAAATTTGCAGGGTATGATAAGCAGAAGAGTAAAAATAAGTTGCAAAAAAATCTTTCAAAAAGACCTTGTACTTTTTGAGAAAATTAATGTTAAAGTTGTCAAAAATATAAAATGCAGAAAATCCGCATTACTGTATGCGGTATACCGCCAACTTTAGAGGTTAATAGAAAAGCCCCCATAGGAGAAAATCAGTGTTAAAGTTGGCAGAAATTTCCATGAGAATCCACATCGGTATGTGGAAATCGGTTGCAGAAAGCGGTAACGCTAATCTGCAATGGCGTAAAGTGGAATTTCCGCGAAATTGGCAATTCCGACCATCCCTAAAGGGTTAGTCTTCTCAAAGCCTATTTCTTATCCATTGGTAGACTATGGCTCATTTGTAGGAGTGGGGGAGGTAGGTGGCCGCCCAGGAGGGCAGTGCAAAAGGGGGGAGCAGGAGGTGCAGAGAGAAGGGCTAGGAAGAAGTGGGGGCAGAACTGTAAGAAATGCAAGTAGGAAGAACCAACTTCTATCCTCCCTCTCCTCAGGCCACTCTTCTGTGCCCTAACTCTGCACATATGCAGAGTTAGGGTACAGCAGGCGCCCTAGGTACTAAAAAACCAGGTCCCATCTGTCTTCTGTGTCCCGTCTGCCACTCATGTCCTACTTCCTGAATCTAGAGTGTGAGTGGCACTGCAGAGAAGACAGACGGGATCTAGACTTCTAGTGCTTGGAGCCTGGAGGAGGTAAGTGTGCAGTGTAATCTCCCCCTAACACTGCATTTAAAGAGGAACACAGAAGGGGTGCCTGAAGAGAAGGATGAAGGCTAGAAGTCAGGCCCACCTCCCCATGGTACTAGACACCAGGGGAATATATGGGGGAGGGAAGGGTCAGGGGGGGCTCTGGCTGCCTGCACTGCAGGGATCATCTGGTTATCTGGCTACCTACGCCATACATCTGGCAAAATATACTGCTGCAATCCTGGGACTAGTGTGCTGACTTTTAAGATCCCTGATTGGCTGTAGATAATAGGATAACAGAGGTGCCAACAGGATAAAAAACACTAAAAGAACTTAAAAATCCATCTTGGTAATAGAGGAGGTAGTGGTGGACTTACCTCCTCCAAGCAGAACATACAACTGTGGATTTTCAGTCAAAACAATTTTATTGGATACGCCAAATAAAGTGCAACGCGTTTCGCAGGATACAAACCCGCGAAACACTTTGCACTTTATTTGGAGTATCCAATAAAATTGTTTTGACTGAAAATCCAGAGTCGTATGTTTTGCTTGGAGGAGGTAAGTCCACCACTACCTCCTCTATTACCAAGATGGGTTTTTAAGTTCTTTTAGTGTTTTTTTATCCTGTTGGCGCCTCTGTTATCCTATTATCTACATCAAGTCCACCCTTGGGGGAGGGTTGTACCCTTCCTTCTTCTACTACAGAGAGCAACTTTTTAATCCTGAGTGAGGTCAGGACAATCTCCCCACCTGCTTTGACAGTGGTTGCCTACCTGGTAACCCTGGTTTGTGAGTATTAAATTAATATTATATTACTCTTCCAATTATAAACAGAGGAAGAGCCCCAATAGTGTAGTATGTATTGACAAAGGGGGTAATGACAAAGAGTAATAGTTGTTATACTCACAAACATGGGTCACCAATAGGCAATCACTGTAAAGCCAGGTGGGGAGATTATCCTGACCCCACTCAGGAATAAGAAGTCGCTCTCTGTAGATAGTAGAAAGGGTCGCAACCCTCCACCAAGGGTGGATACAATATTATATAAGAGAGAACAGAGGCGCCAAAAGGATAAAAGGGGTTTTAAAGGAGCTTAAAAGCCAAAACTTGGTAATTAGAGGAGGCAGTGGTGGACTTACCCCCTCCAAGCAGACACAACATTATACATTACCAGTACATACTACACTATATTAGGCTCTTGGTGTTCTCTCTTTTTCTCACCGTGATTGGCTGTGGGTGCTGCCAGTATGCCCATCAACCTATGGGAAGCAAGAGGAGGAGTTAGCTGAAAGGATACAGTGCAAATTACAAAGGGAACCCTGCACAGCTATATATACTGGGGGGAGGGGGGGTACATCTGTCTACATATACTGAAGGGGTCATCTGGCTATCTATACTGCACCCCAGTATACATAGCCAGGTGACCCCTGCAGTATATGTAGACAAATGCAGCCCCCCCCCCCATAGATATCCTTGCAGGGTCCTTTTTGTCTGGCTACCTATACTGCAGGGGCATCTGGCTACCCAAATTGGGGGTGGCAAGATCTGACTACCTAATACTCGGGCTACCTCTGGCTAACTGGGGGCTACCTATTACTTGTGGGAGTTACCTCTGGATATCACGTCATAAAAAGAGCGCTCAAGTCTATGGTGGGAGGGATTTCTGCACCCAATACACCCAAGCACTGGGCGTTATAAAGCCTAGGATATGTCCTGTGGTCAGAGCCAGGACAAGGTCCTCCAGCACCCAAGGCTGAGACACCAAACTGCTCCCCTCCATCCCTCCCACCCCCGCCATCACAAACTGATTGTTATTAGACTAAGAGGCGCCCCAGAGCCCCCAACACCTTAATCTCTAGTTATCTGGCTTGCAGTCACTGCCATGTATCTTATTTCTCTCTGCTTCAAACACAATAGGGGAATGATAGCTGAATGAGTTGTGCGCCCCCTCCTACACTGCACCCTGAGGCTGGAGCCTCACTGGCCTCTGCCTCAGCCCGGCCCTGCCCGTAGTTCAGAACTGGTAGTCTGCAGATAGTCCACTGGATTTATGTCTATATCGCTTAGGGGTTTGACTGTAGAGGCAAATTAACACTAAGGCCATTTCACTTCAGAAGTCTAAAACATGGTACTACATCCAATCTTTTTCCAATCTCCATTTATTATGAGAATTTACCTGCACAATCTGCTCACAGTATTCATAATCTGCTGGCTCTAATACTACATGATGGTAAAATTGGTCATTGGGCAATCAAATGTGAAGGTGTGTACAAGGCTTTACTTTTTTACATCTATCTGAAAAAATAAGAAAAAAAAAACAAGGGCAATGCTTGCAACGATCTATGGCAGGTGGATGAAGCTCTGAACTCAGTTGCAGAGATTTCACCTATTACGTTACGTGTCCAAGATCTATACGATAAGTCATTTAATAGCTTATTTCTAAAAGTGACACAATAGTTTTGAATTGAACGACCACTTATATACTATTTATTTATAGCTCTTTTCTTGCTAGAACACACATCTATGTTGTCCTTCTTTGCTTTTGTGATGTCAACACCTCTATACCCAGATAAATAAAAGTAGGAGGCTGACAAGTATGAAGCAAAGTTCATTTTCTGTTACTGCAGTAGCCAAAGGGTTGTAAAAAAAGATTAATGCAAAACAGCTCTGCAAAGCAAAGCTCACATTTCTTGGAAGCTAAGGTTAAATCAAAGCAAGCTGATGTTCTGGAGGACAAGCCTCCTCAGGCAGATACCGAGTAGCTTAATGCTGTGAATAGAAAGAGACAGAAGAGCTGGCAGGGCAATGCGGTAGGCCTGGTTCAGGTTAGGCATGGCATTTAGGCCATCTCTATGTGGCCAGATACTTCTTACTTGATAAAACTGAAATATTTATACGCTCCTCCAAGGAGCATGGAGGCTGTAATCTGCATTTGGCATTTATTGTCGTATCTAGGAGATGGATAAAAATAATCCCAACATATGGAGGTACATGGAAAGATTCCACAACCACAGTCTCATCAAATGTTTAAATGTTGTTAAATATTTGCCTTTCTCCTTATGTGTGATGGGAATGTCTGGAGAAACATTATTTTCTGAGACCCTGGCGCAGGACTTGATTTTAATTGTTTATTTTGTAACCAGTTCTATAATGAAAGGATATTTGGTTTGCTGAGGAAAAAAATTAGAGCTGTTTTGCTCCAGTTTCCATCCGTGAAGCCATAGTTTTATGATTCAGGGAAGGAACCATCACCCAAGTCCTTGAAAGACCTTCTGGTCTCTGACTACCAGTCATGCAGTATTTAGTTTCAAAGGTATTCTAGAATGGTGGAATCCTACTGTAGGATGGGCATCTAAAAAGTAGCAAATCACAAGCTAGTAAAAAAAAAGATATTTTGGCAGTCTTAAAGAGAACCTGTATCAAAAAAAAGTTCCCCTGGGGGTACTCAACTCAGGAGGGGGAAGCCTCAGGGTCCCAATGAGGCTTCCCCTCCCCTGTAGCTGCAGGCAGGCCAGTTCTGTCCCAGAATCCTCCCTCGACAAGCGCTGATTTATTTACCTTTCCTGGCTCCAGCGGGGGTGCTGTTGCGGCTTTCTGCAAGGAGATAGGTGAAAATAGTAGATCTCCATCGGGTCCGCTCTACTGCGCAGGCGCAGGAGACTTGCGCCTGCACAGTAGAGCAGCCCGACATTGATCGGCTTTTCCGCCTATCTCTGAGGCGGAGAGCCGATACTGCGCCTGCGCTGGAGCCGGGAAGGTAAATATATACATCCCCGTTATTCGGGGAGCTTTATCTCCACTGCCGTGGGACCGATGAGGATGGGGGAGGCCTCAATAGGACCTGGAAGCTTCCCCCACCCAAAGTGAGTACCCCCCAGAAGAGGTTTTCTTCGTTAGAGTTTCTATAAGCATATATAATAGTTATCTGTGCAGGCGCTCAACATCAAGTCTCAACAATAGTAACAGTTCCAATATTTCAAGTCAAAAGCAACAGTTCCAATTCCTGATGAACTTCATAAGACAATAGTGACAGTTCAAATTGCTGATAATCTTCATAAACTCCACTCAAACAAACAGACCCACACTGGGTACTCTCACCGGATTTGCAGGCTGATTGTGTTACAGATCAGCTAAAAACGCGTATTTTTGATGATATCCCATCGGTCTCCAATCGAGCTTTTATCTAGAACTCAAACAGGGATACAAGGACATAGCGTAATCCAGTATACACTATAACGTAAGTGACATCAAGTGCAGCACTTCCACCCGTACAGTGCCAAAACCGTGACGACCCTCCACCGATATTATGAAGGTAATGTTAACCGCTCACCAGATCACAGTGCTGACCACTTGTAAGAGATCAGCTAATGCGCTTTGTGATCCGCCATCAGGGTATGCAGCCTTCTTCCTGGTTACCTTAAACTCAGAAACAAACGCTGCATAGCGTAACTCTGTATTTATTAAAAGATTAAAATCAATGGAGGGAATCGCAATTGAAGCTGATCCACAGAGCAAAATATGCTTTTAACATTAAATATAAAACTCCTCCGGCGTATTACTCGCCCAGGTGTCCCAAATGCTCATTGCAAGATGCGGATATCTTTCATTGTTTGTGGGCCTGTCCGATGATTGTAAAATTTTGGAGTGATACTATTATCTATGTTAAACGAATGTGTAAAACTCAGCTGACCTTGGATCCACTTATGCTATTGTTCAATTATGCTGAACCTCAGGGACGGGAGAACCCAGGTCCATATATATCTCATCCCAGCAAACTAGTGCATTTGATTATAATAGCCTCTCGCAAAGTCATTTTCAATAAATGGATTTATCCCAATGTTCCAACGGTCTGGGACGTCAAGGAAGAACTTTACCATCTTTTTAACCAGGATAAATTGGAAGCAATCATCCAAAAAGACAAAAAGACAACAAGCTTTTTTAAAAAATGGAAGATGTTTATTTTAACCTCTTTTTCTGATATGGAAATTAAAAGCATAATGGAACATTTCAAATACACTAAGTGGTACCTGACGAGTCACCTACAAGGAACATTGGGCAAGTTGGCTATTTCCTAAGAGCAAGGTTACTTAATAAACACACACAGAGATGACAGAGGGGGGAGGGGGGGTGAAGGGGAAGATTGGGGGGGGGAGTGGGGGAAATAAGCAATAAGTATATAGTTTTTGATACTACGAACAAATGAGCGTTTAACATGAGAAGCTTAAAGCATTCCATCTCTTATAACTGTATCTAAATTTGTTCGATTACTCATGTTCATCTTTTGACATACTGGATGTTTGTAACAGAAAATAAAATAAAATTTGTTTTAAAAAAAAAAAAAAAAAAAAAAGATTAAAATCACAGCAATACACTCACAAACATCCTTGGATCATGCGCATGTAATATTAATCCTCAGAAGGTCTCGTTAGCGTCCGTTTTCATCTGCAGCGTGTCTCCCAGCTCACACTCGTACGGAAGCTCCGCCTTACTAGTTTCGTCATCTGTGACTCATCAGAGGCTCTTTGCTGTGATTTTAACTATTATATATGCAAATAGGGTGTTTACCCCCCACTGTGTGGCGATCCATAGATACGGAGGGACATTTATGTTCATTCACCTAATTTTTTGAATTTATGATATACATAGCTCTAATTTGAGATATATTTAGTTCCAATTTGAGGAGCGCTCATAGCCACCTACAGTTTTCAGAGTTTCTATAAGGACTGATAAATAGAGATGGGTCGAACCTCCGATTTTAGGTTCGCAAACCTACCACGAAAGTTCGGTTTGCGCGAACTTTTGCGAACCGCAATAGACTTCAATGGAGAAGCGAACTTGGAAATTTAGAAAAAATTATGCTGGCTAGAAAAATGATGGAAAAGATGTTTGAAGTGGTCTAATACCTGAACAGAGACATGGTTGAGTGGGATAAACGTCAAAAGTCTCAATAAAAAACCTAGTTTTGACACAAACCACTGTTTTAAGGTCAGAAATCACATTGAATGTTGAATTACAGGCCTAAACTGCTTTACAACATCTTGCATGTGTATACATCTGTCAGGAAGTGTAATCCCTCCTCCTCCCTCTGGAGGATCTTGTCTTCCAGGGATTTGCGGGATGTCAAAAGCACACTCATATACATTGGCCAGGAATCGAAAGAAGGTCAACTGCTTGGAGGGCAGCTATGCTTACCACTATACCACCAACACTACAGGCTGAAGCCAGCCTAGCTGGCCTGGGATGGATGAAAAGCTAGGTGGCCATGCAACCATTCCTGCTAACCTAAAGCTTACTTACCAAATCCAATGCTCCAATATGGGGAAGCTTCTCTGTTTGCTGTTTTTTTGTTTTGTTTTGTGGTGTCACAGTTCACTCATCTCTTCAACTACAAGTAAGGCCCAGGAGTAGTCTTAGCTACTGTAATATCTATGTTACGGCAGGGCCCTTATTACACTTTCTCTTACAGAGCTATGGAAACCGTTTTGCCCATGCGTTAAAGCGAGGTGCAAAAATGAAATCATGCCTAGCAGAGGATGGTTTAGATCCATCAACCTCTGGGTTATGGGCCCAGCACACTTCCACTGCGCCACTCTGCTTACATTTGTATACAATCTTCAAGTTTAACCACTTCCCGACCGCCTAACGCACAGGGGCGGCCGGGAATTGGAGCCCTGAAGGACCGGCTCACCCACAGAGGCGGCGGTCCTTCTAAGGGCATGGGCGGAGCGATCGCGTCATCCGTGACGCGTTCCTCCGCCGGCTACTGTCACCGCTCGCCCGCCGCAACATCCCGCCGGCTATACGGAAGCGGCGGCGGGATGTTAACCCTGCGATCGCCGCATACAAAGTGTATAATACACTTTGTAATGTTTACAAAGTGTATTATACAGGCTGCCTCCTGCCCTGGTGGTCCCAGTGTCCGAGGGACCACCAGGGCAGGCTGCAGCCACCCTAGTCGGCACCCAAGCACACTGATTTCTCCCCCCCCTGCCCCAGATCGCCCACAGCACCCATCAGACCCCCCCCTGCCCACCCCCCAGACCCCTGTTTGCACCCAATCACCCCCCTAATCACCCATCAATCACTCCCTGTCACTATCTGTCAACGCTATTTTTTTTTTATCCCCCCCCCCTGCTCCCTGCCCCCTCCTGATCACCCCCCACCCCTCAGATTCTCCCCAGACCCCCCCCCCCCCGACCACCCCCCCTGTTTACTGTATGCATCTATCCCCCTGATCACCTGTCAATCACCTGTCAATCACCTGTCAATCACCCGTCAATCACCCGTCAATCACCCCCTGTCACTGCCACCCATCAATCAGCCCCTAACCTGCCCCTTGCGGGCAATCTGATCACCCCCCCACACCAATAGATTGCCCGCAGATCCGACATCAGATCACCTCCCAAATCCATTGTTTACATCTATTCTCTCCTCTAAACACCCACTAATTACCCATCAATCACCCCCTATCACCACCTGTCACTTTTACCTATCAGATCAGACCCTAATCTGCCCCTTGCGGGCACCCAATCACCCTCCCACATGCTCAGATTGCCCTCTGACCCCCCTTATCAATTCACCAGTGCATTAATTACATCTGTTCTTCCCTGTAATAACCCACTGATCACCTGTCAATCACCTGCCAATCACCTATCACCCATCAATCACCCCCTGTCACCCCCTGTCACTGCCACCCATCAATCAGCCCCTAACCTGCCCCTTGCGGGCAATCTGATCACCCACCCACACCATTAGATCGCCCGCAAACCCGCCGTCAGATTACCTCCCAAATGTATTGTTTACATCTGTTATCTTCTCTAAACACCCACTAATTACCCATCAATCACCCATCAATCACCCCCTATCACCACCTGTCACTGTTACCTATCAGATCAGACCCTAATCTGCCCCTTGCGGGCACCCAATCACCCGCCCACACGCTCAGATTGCCCTCAGACCCCCCCCTTATCAATTCGCCAGTGCATTAATTACATCTGTCCTTCCCTGTAATAACCCACTGATCACCTGTCAATCACCTGCCAATCACCCATCAATCACCCCCTGTCACTGCCACCCAACAATCAGCCCCTAACCTGCCCCTTGCGGGCAATCTGATCACCCACCCACACCAATAGATCGCCCGCAGATCCGACATCAGATCACCACCCAAGCGCAGCGTTTACATCTATTCTCTCCTCTAAACACCCACTAATTACCCATCAATCACCCATCAATCACCCCCTATCACCACCTGTCACTGTTACCTATCAGATCAGACCCTAATCTGCCCCTTGCGGGCACCCAATCACCCGCCTACACGCTCAGATTGCCCTCAGACCCCCCCTTATCAATTCGCCAGTGCAATATTTACATCTGTCCTTCCCTGTAATAACCCACTGATCACCTGTCAATCACCTGCCAATCACCTATCACCCATCAATCACCCCCTGTCACTGCCACCCAACAATCAGCCCCTAACCTGCCCCTTGCGGGCAAACTGATCGCCAGTGCAATATTTACATCTGTTCTCCCCTGTAATAACCCACTGATTACCTGTCAATCACCTATCAATCACCCATCAATCACCCCCTGTCACTGCCACCCATCAATCACCCCCTGTCACTGCCACCCATCAATCACCCGCTGTCACTGCCACCCATCAATCAGCCCCTAACCTGCCCCTTGCGGGCAAACTGATCACCCACCCACACCAATAGATCGCCCGCAGATCCGACATCAGATCACCACCCAAGACAAAGGTCCCCTATAGACAAAGGTCCCCTATATCCCGCAGTGAGATGGGAAAGGTGACTAACGACCTTGTGATCACAATGGGAGGTGACCCTCAGGGTCTTCATCCTAAGGATGATTTGTATAGTACGAATGGTATGAGTGGAATGAATGGTGGAATACAGGTGCAAAGGAAAATATGCTTCTCTGATGTATACAAATTCAGTCTGTCTTTTCTTCCCCCCCCCCTCCCCCTCCTTATGGAATTATCAATAAAGTAGAAAATTTTAATGAATTACTTAAAGATTGAAACAATAAACGTTAAGGGAGCTAATTCAGGGAAAAAAAGGGGTAGAATTTTAACAGAATTAACTAAGAATAAAATAGACATAGCCTTTCTACAAGAAACTCATTTCAAGAGTAAATTTGAACCAAGCAAATATTGCAAAAAATATAGCCTGTGGTATACAAACTCGAAGGATAGGGGCAGATCGTGTGGGGTGGCCACTATATTTTCTTCCAGGATCTGTTTCGAACCAAGTCAGATCTATAAAGATGATGAGGCTAGGTTACTAATCTTGGTTGGAAAATTGAACGGTAAAACCGTCACGCTGGCAAACATTTATGCGCCAAATAATGGCCAATGTGCTTTTATAAAAAAAGCGCTGGATAAAGTGAGTGAATTAAAAAAAGGGAAAACTATAATGGGAGAAGATTTCAACCTCCCCTTTGAACCCAACCTAGACTCCTCGAAAGGTATGTCCCACATTTCAAAAAAACAAATTACATCCCTCACACAACATTTAAAAAATTATAGAATGGTGGACGTCTGGAGAATTTATAACCTTGGGGTGAGAGATTATACCTTCTATTCGGGAGTACACAATACCTACACTAGATTAGATTTATTCTTACTACCACAAAATGAAATTCTGGAAATAATAGAAATAAAAATAGGAAGTATTACTTATTCTGACCATGCACCAGTGATACTCACCCTTAAGTGGAACAAGGATGTCATGACTGATTGGCGGTGGAGATTGGACAGCTCTGTCTTGCTTGAGCCTACGGTGAAGGAGACAGTAGCGACCCAGATTAAACAATTCTTTGCAGAAAATCAGGGTTCAGTAAACTCCGGAAAGATAATGTGGGACTCCTTTAACTACTTCCCGACCGCCGTATGCACAAATGGCGGCCGGGAAGTGCACCCCGCAAGGACCGCCGCATTGACAAATGGCGGCGGTCCTTGTAGGGGCATGGGCGGAGCGATCGCGTCATCAGTGACGCGATCCTCCGCCGGGAGTCGGAAGCCCGGCATTGTGCCTCTGCTCGCCGGGCACTTAGCAGCCCCGGCGAGCGGAGGGATCTCTGGGATCCACCAATCAAAAAGTATAAGGCACTTTGTTAAGTAAACAAAGTGCCTTATACATGCTTCCTCCTCGCCTCGTGGTCTCATTGTTGCAGAGACCACTAGCGAGGAGGTAGCATTTAGTAAGTACTTGCCAAACAGCGTTTTTTGCCACAGCAGCCCCCTGATCACCCACCCCAGGCCTCATACCCCCCCTGATCACCCCAGCAGACCCCTGCCCAGCACCCTTGCACCCCTATAAAACCCCCACCCCCCCCCCCACCTGCCACTAACTAGCGACACAGTTTCTTAGTTTAGGTCCCTAACTGCCTCCTAGTCACCCCTGATCCCCCCCCCTACCTTTAGATCACCCCCAGACCCCATCCCAGACTACCCCCCTGTATACTGTATACATCTGTATACAGCTACCTTACCCTCTGATCCCCCTCTGATCCCCCTCTGATCACCTGTCTATCACCTGTCCATCACCCCTCAGCACCCCCACCCATCAGAGCAGACCCTAACTGCCCCGCGGGGGTAACCGATCACCTGCCCAGGCCCTCGATTGCCCTCATACCCCCCTTCTGATTACATCCCCTGCTCTTTGTTTACATCTGTCCTCCCCAGCAATCACTAACTGATCTTTGATCAGTAACCCCCTGTGTCTGCCTCTCATCAGATCAGGACTCAGTCTGCCCCGTGCAGGCTCCTGATCAACCCCCCACCCCCTCTAATCGCCCTCAGACCCCCCCCCCCTAATCACCGTCCAAGTGCATTGTATTTGACTGTGCTGCGCTTGTATTTGATTGTGCTGCGCTTGTATTTGATTGTGCTGCGATTGTATTTGATTGTCCCGTGATCTGCTTCGATTGTCCCGTGATTGTTTGATTGCCTGAGACCCCACTTCCCACCACACCCAACCCCCCCTCCCCCCCACCACACCCAACCCCACCCTCCCCCCCACCACCACCTTCCGAGTGCATCAGATTTGCTTGTGCTGTGATTGGAGTCGATTGTATTTGATTGTCCCGTGATCGACTTCGATTGCCCCGTGATTGTTTGATTGCCTGAGACCCCACTTCCCGCCACACCCAATCCCACCCTCCCCCCATCACCTTCCGAGTGCATCAGATTTGATTGGGCTGTGATTGGATTCGATTGTGCTGTAATTGTATTTGATTGTCCCGTGATCGGCTTCGATTGCCCCGTGATTGTTTGATTGCCTGAGACCCCACTTCCCACCCTCCCCCCATCACCTTTCCGAGTGCATCAGATTTGATTGTGCTGTGATTGGAGTCGATTGTGCTGTAATTGTATTTGATTGTCCCGTGATTGTTTGATTGCCTCTGAGACCCCACTTCCCACCAACCCCAATACCTCTCAAATACTCCCTTTTTGCTAGGTAGGTGCTCTTTTTTTCTGGGTAGTCTCGGAGGAAAACCCCATAAATTTAGCAATCCAAAATGGCAAGAAGGGGGCTTTCCGATGACGAGGTATACAGGTACATGGACCAGTCGGATGAGTTCTTTTGGGAAGAATCATCCGTCGAATCTTCCGGGTCCGAATTTGAACCTGTAGAAAGCAGTGGTTCCCTGACCGATAGTGATGACGAGGCTATGGTCCCGGCTAGAGCCAGGCGTACCAGACCCCAAGTCGTTAGACCGCAGGTGGCGCAGGATCCGCCTCAAGGGCAGCAGGGTGGTGCTAGCGCTGTTGATAGTTTTCTTGGTGAGGCAGGCACCAGCAGCGCAGCATCTCCTGGACTTAGTGCCAGTGCTTCCGTAGACCCTGGCGAAGTGGTGAGCGTCAGTATGGAAGTTGAAACTGGTACGGTGGCAAGTGCAGTAGTACCCCCGTCGCAGCCACCAAGAAGAAGACGGGCCCGTAGTACCCATAGACTCCCAGAGGTGCTGGCACAACCAGATTGGCAATCCCCTGATTCCGCCGCACCCGTAGTGCCCCCTTTCACCGCCCAGTCTGGACTCCAGGTGGCGACAGCTCATCTAGGAACGGCCCTAGACTTTTTGCAGCTGTTCATCACCCAGGTTCTCTTGGACTTAATTGTGGTTGAGACCAACCGTAAAGCCACACAATTCATCACCGAGCACCCGGAGAGCATGTATGCCCAGCCTTTCGGGTGGAAACCAGTCCAAGTTTCCGACATTAAAATCTTTTTGGCCCTTATCCTTCACTTGGGACTAATGAAACAAAATGTATTGCGGTCGTATTGGTCTACGAACCCAGTACATCATGTTCCCTTGTACCCTGCTGCCATGTCCAGGACACGATTTGAGTCCATCCTGCGCTTCCTGCACTTCAACGACGACGAAACCTGTCTTGAAAGGGGAGACCCTGCTTATGACCGGCTCCACAAAATTCGGCCCCTCATAGACCACCTGTCCTCAACATTTGCAGATGCTTATATCCCTGAACAGAACATCTGCGTAGACGAGTCCCTCTTACGCTTTACCGGGCGCCTTGGCATCAAACAGTACATCCCAAGCAAGCGCGCCCGGTATGGGGTGAAACTGTATAAGCTCTGTGAAAGGGCCACAGGCTATACATGTCGTTTTAGGGTCTATGAGGGAAAAGACTCAAAATTGGAGCCGGTCGGATGCCCTGACTACCTGGGGAGCAGTGGAAAGGTTGTGTGGGACTTGGTGTCACCCTTGTTCCAGAAGGGGTACCATCTTTTTGTGGACAATTATTACACAAGTGTGGCCCTCTTTCAGCACTTAAAGTTAGAAGGAATCCGATGCTGTGGCACTGCGCGGCCTAGTCGCCAGGGCTTCCCCCAACGGCTCATTACCACCAGACTTCAACGGGGGCAGAGGGCCGCCTTGCGTACTGAAGACCTGCTCGCGGTGAAATGGAGGGACAAGAGGGACGTTTACTTTCTGTCCACCATTCACACAGACACGACAGTCCAAATTACACGGGCAACTAAGGTCATTGAAAAGCCCCTTGTCGTCCACGAATATAATGTCAACATGGGAGGGGTGGACTTCAATGACCAGAGGTTAGCGCCCTATTTAATGACCCGGAAAACAAGACGCTGGTATAAGAAAGTGTCTTTTTATCTGATTCAATTGGCAGTTTACAACAGCTTTGTTCTCTACAGTAAGGCTGGGAGAACTGGATCTTTCCTCCAATTTCAGGAACAGATCATTCTGGACATCCTGTATCCAGGAGGTGCCAGCCCCCCCCCCCCCCAGATGCAACTAGCCGACTGCATGGTAGGCATTACGCCTATCAGATTCCGTGTGCCCCAGGTCAACGCATCCGAAGAAAACGTTGTCGTGTCTGCAGCAGGACTGGAAGAAGGAATGACACCAGTTTTTATTGTCCCCGCTGTCCTGACCAGCCTGGCCTATGCGTAGGGCCGTGTTTTGAGAGGTACCACGAGCAGGTACACTATTAGAACCTAGGGAACTCCAGACACAGGAGTAGGCACACACTCAGTGGTCTTTTGCACATTGTCGCAGGGAGAGGAGAGGTAAGCTTGAAGACCAAACGGGTAAGCATAAAAGTGGGAAGAAGGATCGGTTTCCATGCTTGATATTGCTGATCTGTCCTGGATTGGCGATATAAGACGGCATGTTTGAATTTCCCTTGAGTGTGGACACCCCCGGTTTATATGTGATTTGGGCCGATGATGATGCTTTAATGCCACACAGAGTCATCTCTATTGGCAGGCATATTGCTGTATCCTACAGGCATAATGCTGTATACTAAAGTTCTGAGGCCCAGTCACATAAGTTGGTGGCTCACCCTGAGTGCAGGGTGGCACGGGGTGTCTCTCTCCTGAGGTTATCACTGCCATTGATGTGGAGGAAGATCTGCCATTGATGGGGAGCAAGGTATGTTTGCCGTTCATTTTTCCTTTCAGCCCAGAGTGCATTACTTGTATACCCAATATAAGGAGTATAGCAGAAACTCCTAATACTGGCCATACATGTAATGATTGCAGAGACCCTAAAATGCCAGGACAGACTCCACAAATGACCCCATTTTGGAAAGAGGACACCCTAAAGTATTATGTGAGGTGCACGGTGAGTTCATAAAAGATTTTAGTTTTTGTCACAAGTTAGCAGAATTTTTTTTTTATTTTTTTTTTACAAAGTGTCATTTTCCGTTAACTTGTGACAAAAAATAAAATTTTCAATGACCTCACCATTACCCTCATGGAATACCTTGTTGTGTATTCTTTCCAAAATGGGGTCATTTGTGGGGTTTGTTAACTGTCCTGGCAAGTGGGCGGGGTGCTAAATTGTGAGCACCCCTGTAAAGCCTAAAGGTACTCATTGGACTCTGGGCCCCTTAGAGCAGTTAGGGTGCAAAAAAGTGCCACACATGTGGTATTGCCGTACTCGGGGGAAGTAGTACAATGTGTTTTGGGGTGTATTTTTACACATACCCATGCTGGGTGGGAGAAATACCTCTGTAAATGACAATCTTTTGATTTTTTTACACACAATTGTCCATTTACAGAGTTATTTCTCCCACCCAGCATGGGTATGTGTAAAAATACACCCCAAAACACATTGTACTACTTCTCCCGAGTACGGCAATACCACATGTGTGGCACTTTTTTGCACCCTAACTGCGCTAAAGGGCCCAAAGTCCAATGAGCACCTTTAGGATTTCACAGGTCATTTTGCGGAGTTTGATTTCCAGACTCCTCCTCACGGCTTAGGGCCCCTAAAATGCCAGGGCAGTATAGGAACCCCACAAATGACCCCATTTTAGAAAGAAGACACCCCAAGGTATTCCGTTAGGAGTATGGTGAGTTCATAGAAGATTTTATTTTTTGTCGAAAGTTAGCGGAAAATAGATTTTTATTGTTTTTTTCACAAAGTGTCATTTTCCACTAACTTGTGACAAAAAATAAAATCTTCTATGAACTCACCATACTCCTAACGGAATACCTTGGGGTGTCTTCTTTCTAAAATGGGGTCATTTGTGGGGTTCCTATACTGCCCTGGCATTTTAGGGGCCCTAAACCGTGAGGAGTAGTCTGGAAATCAAATTCCGCAAAATGACCTGTGAAAGCCTAAAGGTGCTCATTGGACTTTGGGCCCTTTAGCGCAGTTAGGGTGCAAAAAAGTGCCACACATGTGGTATCGCCAAACTCGGGAGAAGTAGTACAATGTGTTTTGGGGTGAATTTTTACACATACCCATGCTGGGTGGGAGAAATATCTCTGTAAATGGACAATTGTGTGTAAAAAAATCAAAAGATTGTCATTTACAGAGGTATTTCTCCCACCCAGCATGGGTATGTGTAAAAATACACCCCAAAACACATTGTACTACTTCTCCCGAGTACGGCGATACCACATGTGTGGCACTTTTTTGCACCCTAACTGCGCTAAAGGGCCCAAAGTCCAATGAGCACCTTTAGGCTTTCACAGGTCATTTTGCGGAATTTGATTTCCAGACTACTCCTCACGGTTTAGGGCCCCTAAAATGCCAGGGCAGTATAGGAACCCCACAAATGACCCCATTTTAGAAAGAAGACACCCCAAGGTATTCCGTTAGGAGTATGGTGAGTTCATAGAAGATTTTATTTTTTGTCACAAGTTAGTGGAAAATGACACTTTGTGAAAAAAACAATAAAAATCTATTTTCCGCTAACTTTTGACAAAAAATAAAATCTTCTATGAACTCACCATACTCCTAACGGAATACCTTGGGGTGTCTTCTTTCTAAAATGGGGTCATTTGTGGGGTTCCTATACTGCCCTGGCATTTTAGGGGCCCTAAACCGTGAGGAGTAGTCTGGAAATCAAATTCCGCAAAATGACCTGTGAAATCCTAAAGGTACTCATTGGACTTTGGGCCCCTTAGCGTACTTGGGGTGCAAAAAAGTGCCACACATGTGGTACCGCCGTACTCGGGAGAAGTAGTATAATGTGTTTTGGGGTGTATTTTTACACATACCCATGCTGGGTGGGAGAAATAACTCTGTAAATGGACAATTGTGTGTAAAAAAAATCAAAACATTGTCATTTACAGAGATATTTCTCCCACCCAGCATGGGTATGTGTAAAAATACACCCCAAAACACATTATACTACTTCTCCTGAGTACGGCAATACCACATGTGTGGCACTTTTTTGCAGCCTAACTGCGCTAAGGGGCCCAAAGTCCAATGAGCACCTTTAGGCTTTACAGGGGTGCTTACAATTTAGCACCCCCCAAAATGTCAGGACAGTAAACACACCCCACAAATGACCCCATTTTGGAAAGTAGACCCTTCAAGGTATTCAGAGAGGGGCATGGTGAGTCCGTGGCAGATTTCATTTTTTTTTGTCGCAAGTTAGAAGAAATGGAAACTTTTTTTTTTTTTTTTTTTGTCACAAAGTGTCATTTTCCGCTTACTTGTGACAAAAATTAATATCTTCTATGAACTCACTATGCCTCTCAGTGAATACTTTGGGATGTCTTCTTTCCAAAATGGGGTAATTTGGGGGGTATTTATACTATCCTGGAATTCTAGCCCCTCATGAAACATGACAGGGGGTCAGAAAAGTCATAGATGCTTGAAAATGGGAAAATTCACTTTTTGCACCATAGTTTGTAAACGCTATAACTTTTACCCAAACCAATAAATATACGCTGAATGGGTTTTTTTTAATCAAAAACATGTTTGTCCACATTTTTCGCGCTGCATGTTTACAGAAATTTTACTTTATTTGAAAACTGTCAGCACAGAAAGTTAAAAAAATCATTTTTTTGCCAAAATTCATGTCTTTTTTGCTGAATATAATAAAAAGTAAAAATCGCAGGAGCAATCAAATCGCACCAAAAGAAAGCTTTATTAGTGACAAGAAAAGGAGCCAAAATTCATTTAGGTGGTAGGTTGTATGAGCGAGCAATAAACCGTGAAAGCTGCAGTGGTCTGAATGGAAAAAAAGTGGCCGGTCCTTAAGGGGTAGAAAGCCCTAGGTCCTCAAGTGGTTAAATGTGTCATAAGGGGTTCCTTAATAGCAATAGCAAGTAAAATTAAAAAACAAAAAACTAAGCAGTTAGATAATTTAATGGATGAACTCAAAACAGCGGAAGCCACACATAAGGAAAATCCTGAGCAGGATAATTTTTTGAAAGTTAATTCAATTAGGCATAGGATAAATAAAATATTAAATGAAAAATGTAGTAAAGAATATAAAAAACTCAAAAAAGATTTTGTCATAAACTGTAACAAACCAGGAAAATGTATGGCTAAGCTATCAAAAAAAAAGACAACAGCCCAATTCATAGAAAAAATACAGAATAATTCCGGTCAATTAAGCTACAGCACGCAAGAAATAGGACAAGTATTTGGGAAATATTATGCAGAGCTATATAGTATAAAGCAGGAAATGCCAGTGGATAATATGAACAGGTATCTTACACAAGTAAATTTACCAAAAATTACAGTCGAGAATAAAGATACGCTGGATGCCCCGGTAACAGAAATAGAATTTAAAGAGGCAGTAAATTTGCTTAAAATCGGTAAGAGCCCGGGTCCCGACGGCTTCACCTCGGAGTTCTATAAAGCATTCATAGAGGAGATAGCACCTGACTATTGTTTAATGATTAATAATCTGGATGAAAGTGAGACCTTTTCTAGAGAATCAAATCAGGCCACAATCACCCTAATACATAAAGAAGGTAAAGATCCCCTACAGTGTAGCAACTATCGTCCCATTTCAGTAATTAATATTGATGTTAAAATATATTCAAAAATTCTAACATTAAGACTGGAAAAGGTGTTAGATCAGCTACTGGGGAAGGAGCAGATGGGTTTTAGAAAATCGGGCAGACTATCGGATAATATTTCAGCAGCAATAAACTTTATATATAACGCAAAAATTCGTAATGAAGATGCCATCTTAGCGGCCATTGACGCTGAAAAGGCGTTTGACCGTATTTCAAGACCATTTATCTACACAACTTTAGAACACTATGGTATTGGTTCCATCTTTATCAAACGAATCAAAAATCTATATTTAAACCAAACAGCCAGAGTAAAAATCAACGGTACCTTGACACACTCCTTCCCTTTGGGGAACGGCGTGAGGCAGGGATGTCCAATCTCCCCGCTAATATTCAATTTAGGCATAGAAGTGTTAATACGCATGATCCATTCTGACAGGGAGATATCTGGGTGGCATATAGGTAACTATGAAAGTAAACTACTAGCATACGCGGACGACCTTCTTTTGACATTAACCAATCCCCTGACCTCTTTCGAAGAAGCAAATAAAATAATAACTGAATTTTCCAAATACTCGAACTATAAAGTAAACAATTCTAAAACTACAATATTAAACATAAAAAGTCCCGCCGAAATATTGAGTACCCTACAACTAAGGTATGGCATTCATTATACCAATTCTCATATTAAATATCTCGGTATCAACTTATGTAGTGATTTCAATGATCTATTCAAACATAATTATACACCAGTGCAAAAAGATTGTGAGAAGATACTGAGTAAAATGAAAAATGCCCAATTTAATACAATTGGGAAAATCAACTTTATAAAAATGAAAATTCTTCCTAAAATAATATTTACAGTACAAAATTTGCCAATAAACATCCAAAGGAATTGGTATAATGTCTGGAACAATATATTTCAAAATTTCATATGGAGAACACCAAACCGCAGAATTTCATATAAGATAATAAGCAGGCATAAGAAATTGGGAGGAATGGGGGCACCAAATATTAAACGATATGCCCAATGTTTCCAATTGCAAAGAATTTTAGATCTCAGGATGTGCGACCCGAAGAGATTCTGGACAACCTATGAAAGAAGTCTGTTTAATTACGATATGTTGGATTCATGGCACCCCCACACGGTAGCAAAACTCCTCCCTTCTATTAGCCATCCATTGTTAGCACCTGCAATTAAAACCCACATGGAAGTTATAAGATCTATGTCAAAGAGCAATAAAATATCATTACTAACCACTATACGCAATAACCCAGATTTTCAACCTGGCTTAACTTCAGGGTGGCTCAAGGAATGTGGGCTCCCTCGAGATGTTAGAATCCTAGACTTGGTTGGCCACAGAGATTCCACATTGAGGGAGATTTATAACATGGTCAGAATGGATAATGGGCTGTGGAGCTTCCAGGTCAGGAGCTACCTTTCCAAACATAAGGATAATATAAGTAAAACCATAAATATTTATGAAAAGTGTTTTCTTCATTCGAAGGTGGGGAAGGGAATGACAGCAAATTTATATTTTTTTCTTGACAGTTGTCAAACTGATCCTCTACCTAAGTTCTGTAGAAGCTGGGAACAAGACCTAAATCATATCCAAAACTTGGATTGGGGAGCAGTATTCCAGGAAATTTGGACCCCCAGCTATACCTCATTTCAACTTGTTAATTATAAACTCATGACGAGATGGTACTTCACACCCTCTAAGATGGCTAAATTTAAAGGCGGAAATGGGAACTGTTGGAGATGTCTTACTGCGTTTGGTTCACATATGCATATGTGGTGGTCGTGCCCGGTTATACAGAACTTTTGGAGAGAGATAGGAGATTTCATTAAACTTCCTTCCCCTTTTCATCCCAGTACCGCTCTGTTGAGTTGCATGGAACCTGACCGCTTTAGACATGCAAATAAACTAGCAATCCCTGCAGCAATTGTGGCCAGGAAACTTATAGCAAAATCCTGGAAGAACCCCGAAGCTCCCAGTATGGAAGAGTGGATATGGATGATGTCAGATTTTTTGCAAGGTGGCGAGGGCAGTGTAGAAGATGCTGGCACCAACAAACAAATGGAGGAATGGAAAATTGCATGGGAAAAAATAAGTAACATATAATATGTAGCTGAGTATTTGAGGTGGAGGGGATGAGGAGAAAAGAACCAAATAACCACTATATTACCAACTGAAATTGTAAGGATAAATGGATGGATGAATGTGCAGATGCATAGATATATGTTGAAGTATAGAAGGCACTTATATGAATGTGTATGAAAGTTGAAATAAGAGTAATTGCTTTGCTTCTCAGCTTAGATATGTGACCTGTTTGTGCATGAGGCCTGTCCCCTCCATTGGCTTGGTCCGGCCCTGATGGCTCATGCATGGAGGGCATGTCCATAAAATAAGTGGGTGGTCGGAAAGGGATATTAACCACTTAATGTTAAGATGGGTAGGTGGAGTTTGTTTTTTGCTGGTGCTTGTGTTTTTTTTTTTTTGTTTTTCTTACTTTCTTTTTTCTCTCTCTTACTATAATTAGTTTGACCTGAGCCACTGGTGGAATATTTGATATATTGTAGTGATGATGGAGTGAGTGAGGGGGGGAGGAGAGGAAAGAAAATCAAACTATGATGCAGACCTGAGACCCTGGTATGATGGCTTTACAGCTGTCACATGGTCATATCTGGGTCACATACCGGCTGAGTTTGAAAAAAAGAAAAGAAAAAAAAAAAAAAAAAAAAAAAAAGATCACCACCCAAGCGCAGTGTTTCCATCTATTCTCTACCCTAAACACCCACTAATTACCCATCAATCACCCCCTGTCACTGCTACCTATCAGATTAGACCCCTATCTGCCCCTAGGGCACTCAATCACCCGCCCACACCCTCAGAATGCCCTCAGACCCCAGCCCTGATCACCTCGCCAGTGCATTGCTTGCATCTATTCCCCCCTCTAATCACACCTTGAGACACCCATCAATCACCTCCTGTCACCCCCTAGCACACCTACCCATCAGATCAGGCCCCAATTTGCCCCGTGTGGGCTCCTGATCACTCGGCCAAACCCTCAGATCCCCCTCAGACCCCCTTCCGATCACCTCCCCAGTGCATTGATTGCATCTATTTTCCCCTCTAACCACCCCCTGAGACACCCATCAATCACCTCCTGTCACCCCCCTAGCACTCCTATCCATCAGATCAGGCCCAATACAACCTGTCATCTAAAAGGCCACCCTGCTTATGACCGGTTCCACAAAATTCGCCCCCTCATAGACCACCTGTCATCAAAATTTGCAGATGCTTATACCCCTGAACAGTCATTTTGAGACATTTGGTTTCCAGACTACTCACGGTTTTGGGCCTGTAAAATGCCAGGGCGGTATAGGAACCCCACAAGTGACCCCATTTTAGAAAAAAAGACACCCCAAGGTATTCTGTTAGGTGTATGACGAGTTCATAGAAGATTTTATTTTTTGTCAAAAGTTAGCGGAAATTAATTTTTATTGGTTTTTTTTCACAAAGTGTCATTTTTCACTAACTTGTGACAAAAAATAAAATCTTCTATGAACTCGCCATACACCTAACGGAATACCTTGGGGTGTCTTCTTTCTAAAATGGGGTCACTTGTGGGGTTCCTATACTGCCCTGGCATTTTAGGGGCCCTAAACCGCGAGGAGTAGTCTAGAAAACAAATGCTTCAAAATGACCTGTGAATAGGACGTTGGGCCCCTTAGCGCACCTAGGCTGCAAAAAAGTGTCACACATGTGGTACCGCCGTACTCAGGAAAAGTAGTATAATGTGTTTTGGGGTGTATTTTTACACATACCCATGCTGGGTGGTAGAAATCTCTATGTAAATGGACAATTGTGTGTAAAAAAATCAAACAATTGTCATTTACAGAGATATTTCTCCCACTTAGCATGGGTATGTGTAAAAATACACCCCAAAACGCATTATACTACTTCTCCTGAGTACGGCGGTACCACATGTGTGGCACTTTTTTACACCCTAAGTACGCTAAGGGGCCCAAAGTCCAATGAGTACCTTTAGGATTTCACAGGTCATTTTGCGACATTTGGTTTCAAGACTACTCCTCACGGTTTAGGGCCCCTAAAATGCCAGGGCAGTATAGGAACCCCACAAATGACCCCATTCTAGAAAGAAGACACCCAAAGGTATTCCGTATGGAGTATGGTGAGTTCATAGAAGATTTTATTTTTTGTCACAAGTTAGCGGAAAATGACACTTTGTGAAAAAAAACTATTAAAATCAATTTCCGCTAACTTGTGACAAAAAAATAAAAACTTCTATGAACTCACCATACTCCTAACGGAATACCTTGGGGTGTCTTCTTTCTAAAATGGGGTCATTAGTGGGGTTCCTATACTGCCCTGGCATTTTAGGGGCCCTAAACCGTGAGGAGTAGTCTTGAAACAAAAATGACCTGTGAAATCCTAAAGGTACTCATTGGACTTTGGGCCCCTTAGTGCAGTTAGAGTGCAAAAAAGTGCCACACATGTGGTATCGCCGTACTCAGGAGAAGTAGTATAATGTGTTTTGGGGTGTATTTTTACACATACCCATGCTGGGTGGGAGAAATACCTCTGTAAATGACAATCTTTTGATTTTTTTACACACAATTGTCCATTTACAGAGGTATTTCTCCCACCCAGCATGGGTATGTGTAAAAATACACCCCAAAACACATTGTACTACTTCTCCCGAGTATGGCGATACCACATGTGTGGCACTTTTTTGCACCCTAACTGCGCTAAAGGGCCCAAAGTCCAATGAGTACCTTTAGGATTTCACAGGTCATTTTGAGAAATTTCGTTTCAAGACTACTCCTCACGGTTTAGGGCCCCTAAAATGCCAGGGCAGTATAGGAACCCCACAAATGACCCCATTTTAGAAAGAAGACACCCCAAGGTATTCCATTAGGAGTATGGTGAGTTCATAGAAGATTTTATTTTTTGTCAAAAGTTAGCGGAAATTGATTTTAATTGTGTTTTTTCACAAAGTGTAATTTTCCGCTAACTTTTGACAAAAAAATAAAATCTTCTATGAACTCACCATACTCCTAACGGAATACCTTGGGGTGTCTTCTTTCTAAAATGGGGTCATTTGTGGGGTTCCTATACTGCCCTGGCATTTTAGGGGCCCTAAACAGTGAGGAGTAGTCTTGAAACGAAATTTCTCAAAATGACCTGTGAAATCCTAAAGGTACTCATTGGACTTTGGGCCCTTTAGCGCAGTTAGGGTGCAAAAAAGTGCCACACATGTGGTATCGCCGTACTTAGGAGAAGTAGTATAATGTGTTTTGTGGTGTATTTTTACACATACCCATGCTGAGTGGGAGAAAGATCTCTGTAAATGGACAATTGTGTGTAAAAAAAATTAACAAATTGTCATTTACAGAGATATTTCTCCCACCCAGCATGGGTATGTGTAAAAATACACCCCAAAACACATTATACTACTTCTCCTGAGTACGGCAATACCACATGTGTGGCACTTTTTTGCAGCCTAACTGCGCTAAGGGGTCCAAAGTCCAATGAGCACCTTTAGGCTTTACAGGGGTGCTTACAATTTAGCACCCCCCAAAATGTCAGGACAGTAAACACACCCCACAAATGACCCCATTTTGGAAAGTAGACCCTTCAAGGTATTCAGAGAGGGGCATGGTGAGTCCGTGGCAGATTTCATTTTTTTTTGTCGCAAGTTAGAAGAAATGGAAACTTTTTTTTTTTTTTTCTCACAAAGTGTCATTTTCCGCTTACTTGTGACAAAAAATAATATCTTCTATGAACTCACTATGCCTCTCAGTGAATACTTTGGGATGTCTTCTTTCCAAAATGGGGTCATTTGGGGGGTATTTATACTATCCTGGAATTCTAGCCCCTCATGAAACATGACAGGGGGTCAGAAAAGTCATAGATGCTTGAAAATGGGAAAATTCACTTTTTGCACCATAGTTTGTAAACGCTATAACTTTTACCCAAACCAATAAATATACACTGAATGGGTTTTTTTTTTATCAAAAACATGTTTGTCCACATTTTTCGCGCTGCATGTATACAGAAATTTTACTTTATTTGAAAAATGTCAGCACAGAAAGTTAAAAAAATCATTTTTTTGCCAAAATTCATGTCTTTTTTGATGAATATAATAAAAAGTAAAAATCGCAGGAGCAATCAAATAGCACCAAAAGAAAGCTTTATTAGTGACAAGAAAAGGAGCCAAAATTCATTTAGGTGGTAGGTTGTATGAGCGAGCAATAAACCGTGAAAGCTGCAGTGGTCTGAATGGAAAAAAAGTGGCCGGTCCTTAAGGGGTAGAAAGCCCTAGGTCCTCAAGTGGTTAAGAAGGGTACATTAGTTGAAATAGTTACACTACAATCTATGTTACAGCAAGGCCCTAATGACACTTTCTCTTAAGTGGCTTTGCCCGCCGATTGGCCCATGTGGTAAAGCAAGGTGTAAGAAAATAAAGTACACCTAGAAGAGGATGGTTTCAATCCATCAACCTCTGGCTTCAGCCTGTAGTGTTGGTGGTATAGTGGTGAGCATAGCTGCACTCCAAGCAGTTGACCTAGGTTCGATTCCTGAACAATGTATGTGAGCGTGCTTTTGACATCCTACAAATCCCTGGAAGACAAAATCCTCCTCCGGAGGATGAGAGGGAGGAGGGGAGGAAGGGAGAAAGCTTTTGTGGGGTGCTATTTAAGGAATAACAATCAGCCAGGGGCAAGTTAACAAGCCTACAAGAGCCTAACTAAGCTTTCCCTAGCAGAGTCTGTCAGCAGCTGTCCCTACAGTAATTACTGTATGCAGACGAGTGGCTAAAACGGCCTGAGAACCTTGCCTTTTATAAGGGGGCGTGGGGCTCCAGGAGTGAGTGTAGTCTGATTAGCGACAATGTGCCTGTTGACTGTGATGTAGAGGGTCGAAGTTGACTCTAATGGAGCATTATGGGGATGAACCGAACTTCCGCAAAAGTTCGCCTTCGCCGGTGAACGGGAACGACCCGAAGTTCGCCTGGAACCGTTCAGCCGATCTCTACTGTTAAAGGGTGCTTAGGGCCTTTTTACATTTAATCAGTTGCTTGTAGTTATAACTGAAAGAAAACTGGTTTTCCAAGTAATCTCCATGTTTTCCTATGGCTCAATTCACACTATATGCGTTTTAACTGAAATCTTTTTCACAATGCATGAAAAAATGCATACCAACACGTACTAACGCGTACTGATGCATACTAACGCATTTAGTGTAAAAGGGCTCTTAGGCAGGAGCTTGCTCTTTTACTGAGTGAAGGTTTCAATTCATTTTTAGGTGACACGGTATTTCGAATTACGGGATAGCATTTCACCATATCATGGAATGTAATAATAGCCCCATAAATCAGTAACAAAAGTAGGGAAGTGTGGACACATAGAAAACGTTGCCCATATGCAAATAATTTTTTCTCATAAGTGTTCTCCTAGGAGATCATTTTTTTTTGTCTTCTCTTTCAAATAACTCTTCAGCACCCTGCAATTAAAAAGTACCAAAAAGTATGTGAAAGAGTATTTTCTTGTATGCTGGTGTCTTAAAAGGCATTTTATTAGCAAGTTGTGAAAATACCACGTAGGAGAAAACTAAGAAAAAAAGTGAATTGCATATGGGCCTGTGTATTTTATTCCACCTTTCATGTTCAGAACTTTATTTCAGTTCAGAATAGAGATGGTCCGAACCTCCGATTTTCGGTTCGCGAACCGAGTTCGCGAACTTCCGCAAGAGTTCAGTTTGCGCGAACTTTCACAAACCCCAATAGACTTCAATGGGGAGGCAAACTTTGAAAACTAGAAACACTTATGCTGGCCAGAAAAGTGATGGAACAGATGTTTCAAGGGGTCTAACACTTGGAGGGGGGCATGGATGAGTGGGATAGACGCCAAAAGTCCCGGGGAAAAATCTGGATTTGATGCAAAGCAGCATTTTAAGGGCAGAAATCACATTGAATACAAAAGTGCTTTAAAACATATTGCATGTGTATACATCAATCAGGGAGTGTAATTAAAGTACTGCTTCACACTGACACACCAAACTCACTGTGTAACGCACCGCAAACAGCTGTTTGTGTAGTGACGGCCGTGCTGGACTGGTGCACACCATGGCCAGAGTGCAGGCGATAGCGGTTTTCAAGCCCATATGGTCGCCAGGCTGAGGTAGCTCAATGACAGAGCAACAGCGACTGTCCAGCTGATCAAATTTGGTCTGTACACAATGAAGCAATGACCTTTTTATCTTGGGTGTGCCCCCCCCCCCCCCCGTTGGGGCTGGACCTACTAATCGATACAGCCTTGTGTATCTCCAAAATCAATTGCCTGATGAAGCTGGCTCTGGACCCGTGAAAGGCGTTGCTTGCCTGGAGATTTTAAAATAAATTATATTGTTTACATATAAATGACTTATTGGCTGGTCACTATATATCAGAGGGTGGCAACCACCAACCCCCCTCCTTTTAAATTGTTTTTAAACATTTTACTCTAATTTGGCGCCTCTGTTATCACATACCATCCATTAACTCTATCCTGTAGTCTCTTGTCCAACCTTGCCATAGCTTCCCTCCCAAGCAACAAACATCTATCCAGGGATACTCATCATGAATTTGTGATCACGGGTTGTCAAAAACCTGAGCGGTTCTTGCCTTTTTCATGATTGCTAACTCAGTAAAGGACCAGCCTTCAAAGTGTTGCTATCATATAAATCCGGCATAGCGGGGTCTGAACCCTCTATAACAGTAATTATAGATTGACGGTGTACCTTGAAATGAATCAGAGCACTCAGTATATGATTTTATATAAAAAATTGTATTTGCTTATCATACAGCATATATACAAAATATGAACAGTTCCAAGTAGTGTTTCTTTCTAACAGTATTCCATCTCAACGCATTTAGAGTCAAGCGATCATCATTCTTCTAAGTACATTCAAAAAACAATATAACATTTGTGTTATGTAGAATAAGATCAAAAGTAGTCTCATCTGTATCCATAGCTGTGTATATAGTAGCTGTGTAAAACTTGTAGTAATCTTCTTAAAGAAATAGCATAAAAATAGCTTCTAAAAAAAACTTCTTGCTAACATCTTAACAGAACTTAAAGGGATACTGTAGGGGGGTCGGGGGAAAATGAGTTGAACTTAGCCGTGGCTTGTAATGGTCCCCTGCAGACATCCTGTGCCCGCACAACCACTCACCGATGCTCCGGCCCCGCCTTTGGCTCACTTCTGGAATTTCCGACTTTAAAGTCAGAAAACCCCTGCGCCTGCGTTGCCGTGTCCTCGTTCCCGCTGATGTCACCAGGAGTGTATAGCACAAGCCCATTATGGTCTGTGCCTGCGCAGTATGCTCCTGGTGACATCAGGGGAAGCGAGGACACGGCAACGCAGGCGCAGGGGTTTTCTGACTTTAAAGTCAGAAATTACAGAAGTGAACCGGAGGCGGGGCCAGAGCATCAGTTAGGGCCGCGCGGGCACAGGATGCCTGCGGGGGACCATTAGAAGGCCCGGGTAAGTTCAACTCATTTTCCCCCGACCCCCCTACAGTATCCCTTTAAAGAGACACTGAAGCGAAAAAAAAATATGATATAGTGAATTGGTTGTGTACTATGAATAATTAGCAGCAAAGAAAATATTCTCATACTTTTATTTTCAGGTACAGTATATAGTGTTTTTTCTAACATTGCATCATTCTATAATATGTGCACATTACACAACACTCAGCATTCAAAATGAGTCTTTCAGAGCAGTCTGTGAAGTAATGACCTCTCCTCTAGCAGAGGAAAAGTAAATAGTCCAGGAAAAGTTCGGATAATAAAAGTCAGATAACAGCCCTCTCCACGACTAACTTAGTCGGAGAGCTTAAAGGTGCCCATACACTCGTCAGATTGGCAGCAGATAGATAAGAAATGCATCTGATGATCTATCTGATGCATTTTTAGAAAAATTTTTACCAGGATAGAATTCCAATAGATTTCAGTTTGAAATCTATTGAAATTCGATCTGATGGCATTTTTTGCCATCAGATTTCCATTAAGGCCAATGCAAACTGATAAGCAATCTCATCAGATCGACCTAAATTTTCCACCCTGCCAGTTCGATGGAAATCCATCGAAATCGATCAAAATCGGCCATCGATCGGTGGATTGGCCAACCGATTTGCAAACGATCAATCGATCGATCGATTGGGATCGATCGGTCGGCCAGAAAATCGGCTGAGTGTATGGGCCCCTTAATGGCTTGTTTGCATAGAGATAACAACTGGAGTTTCTCAACTCTTCCTGTACTGGAAACAATTACACTGATGTATCTGATCTTAATGTTTTATTTCTTAGCTGTGCTACACATACAAATCATAATATCATCATTTTTTTTCGCTTCAGTGTCTCTTTAATGCTGAAAAATTAATAAAGTAAATCACCCCAGAATATTAAGCATATTACCACTTCTCTGTCATCTCTTCAGCATCTAGAACCACGTGTGGGAAGGTAGCTTCTGCCTCATGTGTCTTCTCAGGAGATTGGTAGGCTAGTGCACACTATGAGCTTTCAGCTCCTACTCTTATAGTGATTGGATGCAATAATCTGGAATTTCCCTAAATCCCAGGTTCCGATTGGCTGAAACTTCCATGCATAGCTCGCTATCTTTGTTTTGAATACTGTAAATAGTTGACATTTAAAATAACCAAAACATTTTTATTTATAAACGACTTAATTAACGTATCTTGTGAGAATTAACGTTATTTGGAGTGTTTGACATTTTGACATCTGATTAATAGGTCATATTTGATGCAGTTAATTAAAAATGGACGTCACCAGCCATCTCGTCTGCTGGTTGACTTATTTGACCCAGACATTGGGACTTTCAAAAATTAAACAATGTCATTTATGATGCATTTCTGATAATGTGTCCTTCTGCTAATTAGTTCGGAATGTGTCTGTCCTTTCCCAGACATAAGATTGGTCAGGTTGACACTATAACACTGTAAAGAGTCTTTAGCAATGTAGGGCTTATTGAAACATACAGGGCTTCTAATATACTTATTTAAATATAAAGCTTATTCTATAATTCTTCTTAAAACAATTAATCATATAAGATATAATTGCACATTAAAATGTAATAATATAAAATCATGTTCTATATATTTGTCTTTCTGATGAAGAAATAAATATAATACTTTAAACCGGCAGATGTCAGCATTTCATCATGTAAATATCAAGCTGTATAAATAATATTAATTTTATAAGACTATGAAACCTCCAGGTGGCATAATTGTCCTAAATACGGGACAATAGAAAAAACCTTGTAAACTTGTATTGACATTCCAAAGGACAATCGTAGTCAAAACAACTTTGTGGAACACAGCTCTAATGTGTTTTGAAACTTTTACTGCAGAATCCAGCATTTAAATGTATTTCAAAGTATTATATTATATAGGGTTTAACAATACTGTATATTCCTGCGTATAAGACTACTTTTTAACCCTTGAAAATCTTCTGGAAAGTTGGGGGTCGTCTTATACGCCGGGTGTCATTGATGCCGGGTGATACGCCCTATCCTGTTACCACCTCTCAGATCTCCCTGCTGAGGGAGCGCAATCTATTCTTCCATACCGCTCTGATAAACAAGTAGACAAGGAGAGCTGACCAGTCTACTTAAGGAGAGTTGACCAATGCAACAAGTCCATTGACTATATACTGTTATATACTGGGTAACACATACAGTACAGCACCAGTATCTGTTCATACACAGCACCAGCACATGATTTTTTTTTTTTAATTTGGTGTGCGTTGGATAGTAGTCTTATACGGCGTGTATATCCCAAACTCTATATTTCAACTGGAAAAGTTGGGGGGTCGTCTTATACGCCCAGTCGTCTTATACGCCAGAATATACGGTAATTATTTCTTTCTTTAGAAGAACTGTATTGATTATTAATATTTATATGTAATAACCAATCAAATGTGTATATATAATGCTGCAGTAATGTGAATTTTAAACCTGTTTCTTTTCAGTCTTCACAAAGTACACTTATCTACAACCTTGACATTTGACAGATGCACATAAACAAAAAATGTTTTAGTTTATGTTACAAAAATAATCTTATAACTATCACAGCCTAGAATATGCTGAGATGTCTCAGAGCAATATTTTTAAGGAGTTCTCTAACTTTACAGTTTACAATAAAAGTTTGCATAAAACATTAAAACTTAACCACTTGAGGACCAATGTCTTTCTACCCCTTAAGGACCAGAGCCTTTTCTCCATTCAGACCACTGCAGCTTTCACGGTTTATTGCTCGGTCATACAACCTACCACCTAAATGAATTTTACCTCCTTTTCTTGTCACTAATACAGCTTTCTTTTGGTGCTATTTGATTGCTGCTGCAAGTTTTAGTTTTTATTATATTCATCAAAAAAGACATGAATTTTGTCCAAAAAATGACTTTTTTAACTTTCTGTGCTGACATTTTTCAAATAAAGTAAAATTTCCTATACATTTGAGCGCAAAAGTTATTCTTCTACATGTCTTTGATAAAAAAAAACAACAATTCAGCCTATATTTATTGGTTTGGGTAAAAGTTATAGCGTTTACAAACTATGGTGCCAAAAGTGAATTTTCCCATTTTGAAGCATCTCTGTCTTTTCTGACCACCTGTCAGGTTTCATGAGGTGCTAAAATTCCAGGATAGTATAAATACCCCCCAAATGACCCCATTTTGGAAAGAAGACATCCCAAAGTATTCACTGAGAGGCATGGTGAGTTTATAGAAGATTTTATTTTTTGTCACAAGTTAGCGGAAAATGACACTTTGGACCAAAAAAAAAAAAAGTTTCCATTTCTTCTAACTTGCGACAAAAAAAAAAATGAAATCTGCCACGGACTCACTATGCTCCTCTCTGAATACCTTGAAGTGTCTACTTTCCAAAATGGGGTCATTTGTGGGGTGTGTTTACTGTCCTTGCATTTTGGGGGGTGCTAAATTGTAAGCACCCCTGTAAAGCCTAAAGGTGCTCATTAGACTTTGGGCCCCTTAGCGCACCTAGGCTGCAAAAAAGTGCCACACATGTGGTATTGCCTTACTCAGGAGAAGTAGTATAATGTGTTTTGGGGTGTATTTTACACATATCCATGCTGGGTGGGAGAAATATCTCTGTAAATGACAATTGTTTGATTTTTTTTTTACACACTATTGTCCATTTACAGAGAGATTTCTCCCACTCAGCATAGGTATGTGTAAAAATACACCCCAAAACACATTATACTACTTCTCCTGAGTACGGCGATACCACATGTGTGGCACTTTTTTGCACCCTAACTGTGCTAGGGGGCCCAAAGTCCAATGAGTACCTTTAGGATTTCACAGGTCATTTTGCGACATTTGGTTTCAAGATTACTCCTCACGGTTTAGGGCCCCTAAAATTCCAGGGCAGTATAGGAACCCCACAAATGACCCCATTCTAGAAAGAAGACACCCAAAGGTATTCCGTTAGGAGTATGGTGAGTTCATAGGGTTCCTATACTGCCCTGGCATTTTAGGGGCCCTAAACCGTGAGGAGTAGTCTTGAAACCAAATGTCGCAAAATGACCTGTGAAATCCTACTCATTGGTACTCATTGGACTTTGGGCCCCTTAGCACACTTAGGGTGGAAAAAAGTGCCACACATGTGGTACTGCCGTGCTCAGAAGAAGTAGTATAATGTGTTTTGTGGTGTGTTTTTACATATACCCATGCTGGGTGGGAGAAATATCTCTGTAAATGACAATTTTTTTATTTTTTTTACACACAATTGTCAATTTACAGAGAGATTTCTCCCACCCAGCATGGGTATGTGTAAAAATACACCCCAAAACACATTATACTACTTCTCCTGAGTACGGCGATACCACATGTGTGACACTTTTTTGCAGCCTAGATGCGCTAAGGGGCCCAACGTCCTATTCACAGGTCATTTTGAGGCATTTGTTTTCTAGACTACTCCTCACAGTTTAGGGCCCCTAAAATGCCAGGGCAGTACAGGAACCCCACAAGTGACCCCATTTTAGAAAGAAGACACCCCAAGGTATTCTGTTAGGTGTATGGTGAGTTCATAGAAGATTTTATTTTTTTGTCACAAGTTAGTGAAAAATTACACTTTGTGAAAAAACAATAAAAATCAATTTCCGCTAACTTTTTACAAAAAATAAGATCTTCTATGAACTCGTCATACACCTAACAGAATACCTTGGGGTGTCTTTTTTCTAAACAGGGGTCACTTGTGGGGTTCCTATACTGCCCTGGCATTTTACGGGCCCAAAACCGTGAGTAGTCTGGAAATCAAATTTCTCAAAATGACTGTTCAGGGGTATAAGCATCTGCAAATTTTGATGACAGGTGGTCTATGAGGGGGCGAATTTTGTGGAACTGGTCATAAGCAGGGTGGCCTCTTAGATGACAGGTTGTATTGGGCCTGATCTGATGGATAGGAGTGCTAGGGGGGTGACAGGAGGTGATTGATGGGTGTCTCAGGGGGTTGTTAGAGGGGAAAATAGATGCAATAAATGCACTGGGGAGGTGATCGGAAGGGGGTTTGAGGGGGATCTGAGGGTTTGGCCAAGTGATCAGGAGCCCACACGGGGCAAATTAGGGCCTGATCTGATGGGTAGGTGTGCTAGGGGGTGACAGGTGGTGACAGGAGGTTATTGATGGGTGTCTCAAGGTTTGACTAGTGGGGGGAATAGATGCAAGCAATGCACTGGCGAGGTGATCAGGGCTGGGGTCTGAGGGCGTTCTGAGGGTGTGAGCGGGTGATTGGGTGCCCTAGGGGCAGATAAGGGTCTAATCTGATAGGTAGCAGTGACAGGTGGTGACAGGGGGTGATTGATGGGTAATTAGTGGGTGTTTAGAGGAGAGAATAGATGTAAACAATGCACTTGGGAGGTGATATGATGGCGGGTCTGCAGGCGATCTGATGGTGTGAGTGGGTGATCAGATTGCCCGCAAGGGGCAGGTTAGGGGCTGATTGATGGGTGGCAGTGACAGGGGGTGATTGATGGGTGATTGATAGGTGATTGACAGGTGATTGACAGGTGATCAGTGGGTTATTACAGGGAAGAACAGATGTAAATAATGCACTGGCAAATTGATAAGGTGGGGTCTGAGGGAAATCTGAGCATGTGGGCGGGTGATTGGGTGCCCGCAAGGGGCAGATTAGGGTCTAATCTGATGGGTAAAAGTGACAGGTGGTGATAGTGGGTGATTGATGGGTAATTAGTGGGTGTTTAGAGGAGAGAACAGATGTAAACATCGCACTTGGGAGGTGATCTGACGGCGGGTCTGCAGGCGATCTGATGGTGTGGGTTGGTGATCAGATTGCCCACAAGGGGCAGGTTAGGGGCTGATTGATGGATGGCAGTGACAGGGGGTGATTGATGGGTGGCAGTGACAGGGGGTGATTGATGGGTGATTGATAGGTGATTGACAGGTGATCAGTGGGTTATTACAGGGAAGAACAGATGTAAATAATGCACTGGTGAATTGATAAGGGGGGTCTGAGGGCAATCTGAGCATGTGGGTGGGTGATTGGGTGCCCGCAAGGGGCAGATTAGGGTCTGATCTGATGGGTAACAGTGACAGGTGGTGATAGGGGGTGATTGATGGGTAATTAGTGGGTGTTTAGAGGAGAGAACAGATGTAAACAATGCACTTGGGAGGTGATCTGATGGTGTGGGTGGGTGATCAGATTGCCAGCAAGGGGCAGGTTAGGGGCTGATTGATGGGTGGCAGTGACAGGGGGTGACGGGATGATTGACAGGTGATTGACAGGTGATCAGGGGGGATAGGTGCATACAGTACACGAGGGGGGGGGGGTCTGGGGAGAGTCTGAGTGGTAGGGGGGGGTGATCAGGAGTCCCCAGGGTGCAGTTAGGGACCTAATAAAAAAATAGCGTTAACAGATAGTGACACGGAGTGATTGATGGGTGATTAGGGGAGTGATTGGGTGTAAACAGTGGTCTGGGAGGTGGGCGGGGGGGGATCTGAGGGGTGCTGTGAGCGATCAGGGGGCAGGGGGGGGAGATCAGTGTGCTTGGGTGCAGACTAGGGTGGCTGCAGCCTGCCCTGGTGGTCCCTCGGACACTGGTAATGTATACAAAGTGTATTATACACTTTGTAGCGGCGATTGTGGGGTTAACAACCCGCTGGCACTTCCAAACGGCCGGCGGGTTGTCGTCGCGGGTGGGCGGAGCCAGTTGCCGGAGGAAGCGCGCGTCATCAATGACGCGATCGCTCCCCCGGCATGCCGAAAGGACGCAACGCCCGTGGGCGTATTGCGGTCCTTTTGCCGTCCACTTTGCCGCCGCCCATCGGCTATGGGCGGTCGGCAAGTGGTTAAAACATACACACATGACAGCTTTTCCTACATAAATAAACCGCTAGAATTCTGACAGGGAAGCCGTGATCACCAGTCAATTTTCCCAAATTTGGGTACTCGAATTCGGATCGGTGATCGTTGATCCAAATTCAAGTGCACCTGTCATTGCACTCGAAATTCAGCTGTGATCATGTGTTAACCTTTGATCATGAATCCGGATGCGGCAGTGATTAAACTGCCAAAACCTGCCTACTTCATCAGTTAATAGCTAAAAAGATAGTGGGAATGTTTAAAAAGATAGTGGAAAACAATATTTTTTAAAAATGTTTAAAAATGTTTATTTATATTTGTGCTGATTGTGGGAAATTTTTAAAAAAATGGGTCCCCCCTTCCCGAGCCTCTGTAACCCCTTGTCTCCCATGAAGGCTGGGATAGCCAGAATGCACCCCAGCCGACTGGGGCTTTGCACCCTGAGCTATACCAGTCAGCATGGTCCATGGTATGGGGGGCTCTGAGGGAGAGGGGCGGCCAAGCCTTCCCCTCCCCCCCCCCCAGGGCCCTTGTCCAAATCATGGACAAGGGGCTCTTCCCCATCTCCGGTGCCCCAGGGGACCCAGGGGACTCCCAAAAGCCACCATGAGGCCCCCCAGGTAGTCACCTGGGGGGCCTCATGGTGGCTTTTGGGAGTCCCCTTTAAGAAGGGGACCCCTAGATGCCCACCCCACTCCCAGGAGATATGAGTATAGGGGTACAAAGTACAGGGTTAAGGGTTAAACTGAAATAAAAACACAACAATGAAAAAAGTATTTTATTAATCTTACCGCATTGGACGCACTCTCAGCTGTACTAAGTATAGCTGAGAGAAAAGCATCTTTAAATCTCCCTCCAAGGCTCCCTATTGGTTCCTTATCAACCAATGGGGATCTTCCTGATCCGGAGCCTTGGAGGGAAATTTAAAGATGCTTTTCTCTCAGTTATACTTAGTATAGCTGAGAGCGTGTCCTCTGCGGACGCATTGCTGCCTGCTCCCGCTGTCCTCCCCACCTGCCCACGCCTATTACCCTCACCCATGTTGACACCCATGGGTGCACTGGGTGCCAGCATTAGTGAGGGTGACAGGTGTGGGAGGCAGGGAGGACAGCGGGAGCCAGCGGCAATGCGTCCGCATAGGTGGATGTGCTCTCGACTATACTTAGTATAGCTGAGAGCTGCAGCGGGAGCAACGTGTGTGGTGGCGGCCGTGGTGGCTGGTGGTGGTGGCTATTGTGGTGGTGGTGGCTGTTGTTACAGAAGAAGTTTGCAAGATAGAGGATATTGGCGTGGGACCTTTTCTCGAGGATACTGGCGTGGGAACATTTGTTTAAAGGTACAGTTAAGTATTTCTGGTTAATTTAGAATATTTTTTTTTCCCACATTCAGCACAGAATATTTTTTTATTTAAATATTGTTTCCCACTATCTTTTTAACATATCCTGCAAATTTGTTGTTTTTAGGATGTAAGGGGGCTTTGCTATTAACTGCTAAAGTCGTCGGGTTTTGTTTAATTAACGAACTGGCATTTACCGCATTTAAATGTATACTTTTCTCAAAAAGTATAAGGTCTTTTTGAAAAAATGTTTTACCTCTTGTTCCCACTATTCTTCTTAACATATCTGGCAAATTATGTGTTTATACCATGTAAGGGGGCTTTGCTATTAACCGTTAAAGTCGGCGAGTTTTTCATCACGAAACACGACTCGTGATTCGTGATTACATGCAGTTATTCGACTCAAAAGTCAAAACCGAACTCGAGTCGGATATCTGTTTCTATTCATGATCGTGATCACGAGTCAATTCAAAAGTGGGCGGAGTCAAATTTGTGATCACTCGAATCGCGGTGCAGGTATCCGAGCAACCCTGCATCTACATTTCTTTGGTGTTTCTTGTAGAGAGTGAGACCAAGAATACCTAGGTGAGAAGTAGGGAGAGACCAAAAGCACAGTGGTGCAGTATCGTCAAGTATAGGGAGGATAAAATTATATACAGTAGATATATACTCACAAAGTTCCTGCAACCACTGTATGGGCCTGCAGGGAATTAACCATCCCTGCTCAGTACTCCAGGTCCTGCTGGATACTGGACGGTGCTCTCCTGTAGTATAATAGACTTTCCAGAAAAACTGAAAAACTATTACCTCCAAAGGAGACTGTCAGCAATAGCGGTCTTACCTCCGCTGCGGACTATCTAGTGATAGCCCCTGCCACTAAGGGCTATCACATTGGAGTACTCCTGTGAAGTATAAGTGTGCACCAATCACCTGTTTCTCACATTTGAATAAAGTACTGACTACTATATTGCCTGAGCTATCACTGACCGTTACATAACAACAGACCCAATATATTATGGAGGCTTTATGCCAGCAGGTGCGAGCGCTAAACACGGCAGTTACTGAATTGACTGGCCTGGTCAATTCACAACAGACACAATTAAATCAACTGTCTGAAGCTGTGCGTTCCTTGCAGACACCTGCAGCACCTATACCTCCCGTCCATGTTGTAGAACCTAATATGGCACTCCCAGAGAAATTCTCGGGTGCTAAGTCAGATTTTAGGAACTTTAGAAGCAGGTGCATGTCGTACTTTGAGATGAGGCCAATTTCATCTGGTACAGATATTCAAAGAGTAACCTTGATCAAAACCCTGTTACACGGGGACTCTCAAACCTGGGCTTGTAGTCTACCTGAAGGGCATGAGGCCCTGACATCCGTGCAGGAATTTTTTAAGGCTATGGCGGTCATTTACGATGACCCAGATGTGGCAGCCATGGCAGAGAGGAAATTAAAAAGTCTCAGGCAGGGTCGGGGTACAGTGGAAGACTACGCCTCTGAATTTCGGAAGTGGGCAGTCTCTTCCAGATGAGAACATTTTGCCCTTTTAGATTGTTTACTTACGGGGTTGTCTGATTCAGTTGCAGATGTTATGATCAGTCACCCCGAGCCTAAGTCCTTGGATGAAGCCATTGCTTTAGCGGTCAAGGTAGACCGTAGAATTCGCTTTCATAAACAGGGCAGGTCACGGTCACGTTTTGTGAGGGATCTGTCTTCTCCCTTGGCCACGGCTACTACAGATGAGCCGATGCAGTTGGGCCATTTCAAATTGTCAGAGACAGAAAAAACTAGAAGGAGAAAAGAGGGTCTCTGCTTGTATTGTGGGGAGAAGGGTCATCTCATACAGAATTACCCCAGTAAGGCGGAAAACTCCTCCGCCTAGGTGTAGTCTGAGGTACTACCCTAGGCGAACCTGTCTTTCCTCCTAACAATAGCAAATTGTTGTTACCTGGGTCAATTTTTTGGGAAAATCAAGTCATTGATACCCAGGTATTTATTGATTCAGGCGCAGCATTCAATTTTATCGATTTTGATTTTGCTGTAAAATGGACAATACCCATTCTTGCCATGGATAGGCGTATTTATGTTACTGCAGTAGATGACTCTCCCATACAAAACAAGCAACCCCTCTCTCAAACACCACTTCTTAAGTTTAGTGTGGGGGCATTGCACAACAAGGAAATTCAATTTTATGTATTAAAGATGTCCGCTTCCACAATCATTCTTGGATTGCCTTGGTTGTGTAGACATTCTCCGCTAATTGATTGGAACACCGGTCAATTATTAGCCTGGTCCTCTGCTTGTCAACTTCACTGTATGGAAAAAGTCACTTTATGTTCTACGGAAATTATGGTTGAAGGTGTTCCTCCTCAATATGTCATGTACTCTGATGTATTTTGCCCTCGCTCAGCAGATAAGCTCCCTCTTCACAGGGACTTTGATTGTCCGATTGATTTAAGCCCCCAAGAGGTCATTTGTACGCCCTCTCAGGTCCAGAACAGATGGCCATGAAGGACTATGTCAAGGAAAACCTTAAGAAAGGTTTCATTCGTCCTTCTAAATTTCCAGCAGGGGCAGGATTCTTTTTCGTTAAAAAAAAAGACAGTGGACTTCGTCCGTGTATTGATTACAGGGCCTTGAATAAAATCACTATTCCCAACCGACATCCTCTGCCATTAATTAACAATCTGTTCTCTCAAGTATCAGGAGCCCGAGTTTTTTCTAAACTGGACCTGAGAGGGGCTTACAATTTGATATGCCTTAGACCAGGGGATGAGTGGAAGACGGCCTTTAATACATCCGATGGCCATTATGAATATCTGATCTTGCCCTTTGGGTTATGCAATGCCCCTGCTGTTTTCCAGGAGTTGGTGAATGATGTTTTCAGGGAGGTACTAGGTCGTTTCGTAGTCGTTTATTTAGACGACATTTTGATTTTTTTCTAAAACCTTTCAGGAGCACAGAGGTCATGTTAAGTTCATTTTGAATAAATTGAGGCAAAATAGCTTGTATGCAAAACTTGAAAAATGTTTATTTGAAGTTTCTGAGGTACCTTTCTTAGGGTACATCATTTCTGTTAATGGTTTATCCATGGATCCTAAAAAAGACTCACTGTTGGAGTGGCCTCAGCCCTCTGGTTTAAAGGCACTCCAAAGATTTTTTGATTTTGCAAATTATTACAGGAAATGTATTAAAGGGTTCTCCTCGGTGGTTGCTCCCCTCACCAATCTGACTGAGAAAGGGGCTGATACTTACAATTGGTCGGAAGAAGCCTGTTTGGCATTTACACAGTTAAAAAAACTCTTCTGTTCCGCCCCCATCCTTCGTCATGTGGATGTGACATGTCCCTTTATTGTGGAGGTGGATGCCTTAGAGGTGGGAGTGGGGGCTGTTCTATCTCAGTACTCAGGACATCAGGGACGTTTGCATCCATGTCCTTTTTTCTCCCGCAAGGTTTCTCAGGCGGAGAGGAATTATGAGATCGGGAATAGGGAGTTATTGGCTATCAAATTAGCATTTGAGGAATGGCGCCATTGGCTGGAGGGAGCAGAACCTGTGATCACAGTGTACACAGATTACAAGAATTTAGAATATATTGAGGGGGCTAAAAGACTCAATCCTGGGCAGGCCCGATGGGCCCTCTTTTTCTCCCGATTTAAATTTGTAATTACCTACAAGCCTGGAAACAAAAACGTCAAGGCCGATGCCTTGTCCCAGTGCTTCGAGCCTGAGACGGTACAGCCTACACTCCCCGAAAACATTTTCCCCGATTGTGTGGTTTTAGCAGCTACTGAAGCCATGGACGATCTGACAGTCACCTTGAAACCGTATCAGCAGGATATTCCCACAGGGAAACCTGACGGTCTTCTGTTTGTCCCCCTACATCTGCGTTTCCAAGTAATGCAGTTGTTCCACTGCCATAAAAATGCGTGACATCCTGGTATAACCAGGACCCAGGAATTACTGTCTCTGTGTGTGTGGTGGCCTTCATTGGGGACGGATTGCAGAGAGTTTGTATTGTCTTGTACAGTATGTGCCCGAAACAAACCCTCCAGGCAAGCCCCTGCTGGGACTCTTCAATCTCTGCCAGTGCCCGAGGAACCATGGACTCAGGTTTCCATGGATTTTGTGGGGGAACTCCCTATCTCTGAGGGAAGACTATCATATGGGTGGTAGTTGACCGCTTTAGTAAAATGGCTCATTTTGTGCCATTAAAGGGACTCCCGTCCGCTCAGGAGTTGGTGGAACTGTTTGTCACTCACATTTTCCGTTTGCATGGTATCCCGGAAAATGTGGTTTCAGACAGGGGAGTTCAATTCGTATCTAGATTCTGGCGAGCGTTCGGCCAAAACATGGGATTGACCTTGTCCTTCTCTTCGGGATATCACCCGCAGACTAATGGGCAAAAGGAAAGGGTGAACCAGTCCCTTGAACAATTCCTCCGTTGCTATGTGGCAGATGCTCAACATGACTGGGCAAAATTCCTTCCGTTCACGGAATTCACTCATAATAATCTCAAGAAGGCTTTTCACCTTTTCAGGTAGTCACTGGAAGGTCACCTAAATTCTCTCCCTTGCCAGTGATTGCTTATCCCTTTCCTGCATTGGAGGGGTGGCCGGAGTCTTTAAAAAGGAATTGGGCCCTGGTAAAAGTTAATTTGAAGAAAGCTTTTGAGAGCCAAAAAAGGCAAGCTGACAAGAAGCGTTCTCCTGAGTGGAATTTTGCACTGGGAGATATGGTGTGGGTCTCCACTCGTCATATTGCCTTGAGACAACCCTCAGCTAAACTAGGCCCGAGATATATTGGTCCATACCCTATTTCTGAAAAAATTAACGAAGTCACATATAGAGTGGCCCTTCCATCTAGTATGAGAGGGGTAAAGTCTTTCCATGATTCATTATTGAAGCCAGCCATGCATGTGGACTACTCTCCCCTCCCCCCATTATGATAGATGGAGAGCCTGAATATGAGATTGAAGAGATTCTGGATTCTCGCAGGGTGCGGAACTCTGTGCAGTATCTGGTTCACTGGAGGGGGTATGGTCCTGAGGAGAGATCGTGGGTGCCCGCCCATCGTCTTCATGCTGAGGAGTTAAAATGAGATTTTCACTCTTTACATCCTGAGAAACCATCTGGGGCGTGTCCGGAGGCCACACCTCAGGGGGGGTAATGTCAGCAATAGTGGTCTTACCTGCGCTGCGGACTGCAGCGCGGGCGCCGCTTCCGCGTCTGACGTCACGGATTCCGCCGTCACGCCATCACAGGCCTCCTTGCTGGGATCGGGGCAGACAGGTCTCTCCCCTGCAAATCTAATAAGGTCTGCACGCTCGCGCACGGGGCGGCAGGACCTTTATAACTTAAGGATAAGGGTCAGCTGATCCTGCGGTCAGCTGACACCAGCCTGTCAATCACACACTGCTGATTGGTCCAGCCCTCTGGGCGGGTAGTTTGAATTTTCTTTCTGTATTTAAGTTTGGAGATGTCATTTGCTCCTTGTCTGTTGTTGCGAATACTTCGGTGCTAGCGCTCAGACCTTAGTCAGATCCATGTGTGTTTGAACCGGCAGGACCCTGGGGATTCACACCTAGCCTAAGATTTATATTATTATTACTGTATTGATTATTATTGTGTATGACCTCTTGCCTGAACCTCTGACTATTCTCTTGCCTCACGATTCTGTACCTTCACCAATCTGATCTCCTGCCGACCTCTGCCTGTCTATAGACTACTCTCTTGCCTCACGATTCTGTACCTTCGTCAATCTGATCTGCTGCTGACCTCTGCCTGTTTATAGACTCCGTTATTTGCTTCACAATTCTGTACTGCCGTTTGACAGATCTGCTACGGACCTCGCCTGTACGACCACTCTCTATCTAGTGATAGCCCCTGCCACTAAGGGCTATCACATTGGAGTACTCCTGTGAAGTATAAGTGTGCACCAATCACCTGTTTCTCACATTTGAATAAAGTACTGACTACTATATTGCCTGAGCTATCACTGACCGTTACAGAGACACACAGTATGTAGGAGGCTGCGCACGTTTCAGACAAGCTGCTCAGGGCTTTTCAAGGTCAGTCCCACTGCCCTGTATTAATAGAAAGGAGGTCTGACTGGTAATGGGTAGGATGGAGGTGCTCAATGTGTGTTCTATTTTAGTGTTTTAAAATATAAATTAAAATAAAAAAGA